>NC_041392.1:274694698-274816082 GCF_002162155.2 Triticum dicoccoides | reverse complement strand
CCCTCCCTCCCTCCCTCCCTCCCTTGTCTCTGTTTTTGCAAATCATAGGTAACTAGTTTATTTAGTAAGTGATTATTATAACTAGTTTATTTATATTAAGTGCTTAATAGAACTAGTTTATTTAGTAAGTGCTTAATAGAACTAGTTTATTTAGTAAGTAGTTAATAAAACTAGTTTATTTAGTAAGTAGTTAATAAAACTAGTTTATTTACTGTTAGGATTATATATAAGATATTTTCAAATGTTTTTTTTTCATATTTTGAACCATTGAAATGCAATGACCATCGATAAGTGGCCTATGTTTTGCCGGAGTGTTGATTAATTTCCGTTCCGGCAAATTTCATGCGCTCGATATGTCCTTTTTTAGCAAAGGTCATGCCGGATTTTTTGGGTTTTGCCGTCGAGTTATAATCTTTGAATTTTGAACACAGGAGATGTCTGATGACGATGGGATCCCGGAGTGTGTGTACTGCTACGATGACCGAGGTGTGTGCGACAGGTTTCCTCACCTGCAAAACGATAGGTTTTTCACCGTCAAGCTGGAAGAGACCTTCGATGTTTGTACGGTACGCAACGACAAGCATTTCATTGTATTTAATATCATCACTAGTGCTTCTTTTGTTCAACGTGTAATTTATGGATTTTTTTCAATTCGAGTAGTACATCTCGTGCCATGCTAGACCATATGTATTGGAGAAGCTTGGTTTTGGTTTAGATGACTTTGAGAATGTGGAGACGAGGAGGGCTCACTTAAGAACTGAACATGGTTATGAGTTTCTGGTTAAGTTCTACAATGCGGTCGATCGCTCCCATTTTGGTTGCTCTAATTGGGAAGCTCTCTGCAAGTCATATGGATTTGATGAGGGAATGCAAATAAGATTTTATATTCGTCCCGAAGATTATGATGATGATGATAATATCGACATCTGGGTGGATGCGGATATGCCTCCAGTTTTGCCTAGATGTGAGTTTGCCAAACTAATTTGTTAAGTTCAGTAATTTATGTTGTTAAGTTAAAACTATTTGGTGTCCGTCCGTACTAAACTTATTTATTTATAATTTTCAGCTTATTTCTTATCTTCAAGAAATACTCGGAAGGTAGTAGACAACACATACTACAGCTATGACTCCAAGCTTAATTGTGAGGAGAAAGGTTATCTTGTCTCATTCATAGAAGATGTTGAGGCCTTCAAAAATAGTCACACTATCAGCCCAAATTATACTAGATACGTGCCACTAGTCCATACATTGCTTGATGATAACTTCATTGCCAAAAACTTGGTAAGATTTTGTTAATGATGGTAACTTCATTGCATACATTATTCTTAAGTAAACCATTGCTAACTATATATGTTACTATTCCATTTTTGAACAGAGGCTCCCGAAGTAGGTTGTGCCTGATATGCTATTTACCGAAGGTGATATGCATATGGTTAGCTTACGACCAACTCCTTCGGAGGCTTACCATACTACATACTCGATTTCTTCAAATGATGGAAGGCTCAAAATCAAAGAATGGAGCAAAGTGATGAATGCGCACACGCAAATAATTGGAGACAAAATGAATGTGCGCAAGCCACAAGTTGGAGATAGGTTTATGTCCATTCTCCATTATGGTGAAGGACTGGTTTATCTGTTTTATGGTATTTTAGCTAGGAGAGAGGAGTAGGTCCTAAGTATTAAGAACAATTAGTTAGTGTTGATTATATATGACTACAATGTCTTAGACTTGATGGTGATGCTGAGTAGGAGTAGTGATTATGATTACTATGATGATGATGAGGAGGAGTTGTTATTATAACTAGTGATGAAGTTGTTATATGACATTGGACAAAAATGATGATTATGAGGAGTTATGTGACAATGATGTATTATTATGATAAGTTGTTAATGATATTATGATGATGATGATAAGTTATTATGTCATTGGGTGCAAGAACCGCCCATTAGTTTCAAATGGATGGATCCAAAGTGACCATTGGTTACTTTGGATCCATGCACTTGAAACTAATCCAAGGTTCTTTCACCTAGTGATTTAATAACTCATTATGATGTAAAAACAATCTCTAAATTGCTAATGTATGAAAAATTGTATACAGGTATATGAATACGACCTAAAATTCAAGAGAAATGGAATAGGGAATAATAGTAGTAGCGATTGTTTTCGAAAGCGCTACTAGTAATTAGCAGTAGCGCTTGACTAGGCAAGCGCTACTACTAAGTAGATATAGCAGTAGAGAGTGCCTGTAGGCGCTATTGCTAAGCATTAGCTGTAGCGCCTTATCAGTAGCGCGCCTACCCGCGCTACTGATAGGCCAAAAACCGGCGCTACTATCAGGCTTTTCCCTAGTAGTGAGAGCATCTTTATAATCACCTAGTTACATTGTGACGTTTGATATCACCAAGGTATTCCTCTGGTATCCGGGAGTTGCATAATCTCATAGTCAAAGGAATATGTATTTGACATGAAGAAAGCAATAGCAATAAAACTTGAACGATCAATATGCTAAGCTTCCGGATGGGTCTTCTCCATCACATCATTCTCCTAATGATGTGATCCCGTTCATCAAATGACAACACATGTCTATGGTTAGGAAACTTAACCATCTTTGATGAATGAGCTAGTCTAGTAGAGGCTTACTAGGGACACGGTGTTTTGTCTATGTATCCACACATGTATCAAGTTTCCATTTAATACAATTCTAGCTTGAATAATAAACATTTATCATGATATAAGGAAATATAAAATAACAACTTTATTATTGCCTCTAAGGCATATTTCCTTTAGTCTCCCACTTACACTAGAGCCAATAATCTAGTTCACATCGCCATGTGATTTAATACCAATAGTTCATATTTCTATGTGACCAACACCCAAAGGGTTTACGAGAGTCAATAATCTAGTTCACATCGCTATGTGATTAACACCCAAAGAGTGATCATGTTTTGCTTGTGAGAGAAGTTTAGTCAACGGGTCTGCCACATTCAGATCCGTATGTATTTTGCAAATTCTATGTCTATAATGCTCTTCATGGAGCTACTCTAGCTAATTTCTCCCACGTTCAATACATATCTAGGTTGAGACTTAGAGTCATCTAGATCAGTGTCAAAGCTTGCATCGACGTAACTCTTTACGACGAACTCTTTATCACCTCCAGAATCGAGAAACATTTCCTTAGTCCTCTCTAAGGATAATTTTGACCGATGTCCAGTGATCTAATCCTGGATCACAATTGTACCCCCTTGCCAGACTCATGGCAAGGTACACAATAGGTCAGGTACACAACATGGCATACTTTATAGAACCTATGGCTGAGGCATAGGGAATGACTTTCATTCTCTCTTTATCTTCTGCCGTGGTCAGGTTTTGAGTCTTTACTCAACTTCACACCTTACAATACAGTCAAGAACTCCTTCTTGGACTGATCCATTTTGAACTCCTTCAAAATCTTGTCAAGGTATGTACTCATTGAAAGTCTTATCAAGCGTCTTGATCTATCTCTATAGATCTTGATGCCCAATATGTAAGAAGCTTCATTGAGGTCTTCTATTGAAAAATTCTTATTCAAGTATCCTTTTATGTTGTCCAAAAATTCTATATCATTTCCGATCAAAATATGTCATCCACATATACTTATCAGAAATGCTACAGATCTCCCACTCAATTTCTTGTAAATACAGGCTTCACCAAAAGTCTGTATAAAACCATATGCTTTGATCACCTCATCAAAGCATATATTCCAACTCCGAGATGCTTGCACCAGTCCATAGATGGATCGCTGGAGCTTGCACACTTTGTTAGCACCTTTAGGATCGACAAAAACCTTCTGGTTGCATCATATACAACTCTTCTTTAAGAAATCCATTAAGGAATGCAGTTTTGATATCCATTTGCCAGATTTCATAAAATGCAGCAATTGCTAACATGATTCAGACACACTTAAGCATCGCTACGAGTGAGAAAATCTCATCATAGTCAACACCTTGAACTTGTCGAAAACCTTTTGCGACAAGTCAAGGTTTGTAGATAGTAACACTACCATCAGTGTTCGTCTTCCTCTTGAAGATCCATTTATTCTCGATGGCTTGCCGATCATTGGGCAAGTCCACCAAAGTCCACACTTTGTTCTCATACATGGATCCTATCTCAGATTTCATGGCCTCAAGCGATATGTCGAAATCTGGGCTCATCATAGCTTCTTCATAGTTTGTAGGTTCGCCATGGTCTACTAACATGACTTCCAGGACAAGATTACCGTACCACTCTGGTGCGAAACATGCTCTGTTTGACCTACGAGGTCCAATAGCAACTTGATCTGAAGTTTCATGATCATCATAATTAGCTTCCTCTCCAGTTGGTGTAGGCATCACGGGAACAGATTTCACTGATGTGCTACTTTCCAATTCAAGAGAAGGTACAATTACCTCATCAAGTTATACTTTCCTCCCACTCACTTCTTTCGAGAGAAACTCATTCTCTAGAAAGGTTCCATTCTCGAAAATAAAGATCTTGCCTTCTGTTCTGTGGTAGAAGGTGTACCCAATTGTTTCCTTAGGGTATCCTATGAATACGCACTTCTCCAAGTTGGGTTCAATTTTATTAGGCTGAATCCCTTTGACATAAGTGTTGCAACCCCAAACTTTAAGAAACGACAGCTTAGGTTTCTTGCCAAACCAAAGTTCATACGGTGTCATCTCAATGGATTTAGACGACGCCCTATTTAACGTGAATGCAGCTGTCTGATACGTCTCCAACGTATCTATAATTTATGAAGTATGCATGCCAATGTATCATTCTTGGATGTTTTACAATCATTTTTATAGCAACTTTATATCATTTTTGGGGACTAGACTATTGATCCAGTGCCAGTTGCTGTTTTTGCTTGTTTTTTACATCGTAGAAAATCAATATTAAACAGAGTCCAAACACCGCGAAACTTTTTGTGGATTTTTATGGACTAGAAGACTCCCCATGGGCCAAAGCAGCACCCGGGGGGGCCCTAAGGGGGGCACAACCCACCAACGCGCGCCAGGGGCCTGGCGCGCCCAGGTGGGTTGTGCCCACCTCGGTTGCCTCCTGTACCCCTTCTTTGCACTATAAATGCCCAAATATTCTAAAACCCCTCGGGGTTAACCTAGATCAGAAGTTCTGCCGCCGCAGGGCTCTGTAGCCACCGAAAACCAATCTAAACCCGTTCCGGCACCCTGCCAGAGGCGGGAATCATCTCCAGTGGCCATCTTCATCATCCTGGCGGCCACCACGATGAGGAGGGAGTAGTCCACCCTCGGGGTTGAGGGTTTGTACCAGTAGCTATTTGCTTAATCTCTCTCTCTCTCATGATCTATATCATGGGCTTTGTTAATATAGTCGGATCATATGATGTTTATCCCCTCTATACCCTTGTTGTGATGAATTGAATCTTTACCTTTTGAAGTTTTGTCTTGTCGGATTGAATATTCAAATATGAGAACACATGATGTATGTCTTGCAGTATGAATACTTGAGGTGACAATGGGGTATCATATTGATTCACTTGATATTGTTTTGGCATTCAACTCGCGGATTCCCATGGTGACATTGGGATAATCTATGCATAGGGGTTGATGCACATTCTTATTATCTTTTCTCCGATAGAAACTTTGGGGTCTCCTTGTAGTTATTTGTGTTGGACTGAGTATTATGAATATGAATTTGCTTTGGTGTTATTTTAGTACGAACTCTAGGATAGATCGAACAGAAAAAATAGCTTTGTGTTATTTTAGTACGAACTCTTGAATAGATCGAACGGAAAGAATAACTTTGAGGTGGTTTTGTACCCTACAAACAATTTCTATCTTTTGTTCTCCGCTATTAGGAACTCGGGAGTGATTCTTTATTGCACTTTGAGGGATAATCATATGATCCAACTATGTTAGCACTGTTGGGAGATTGCACTAGTGAAAGTGTGGACCCTAGGCCTTGTTTTAAGCATTGCAATACCGTTTTTGTGCCGTTTACTATTTGCTACCTTGCTGTTTTTATTTATTCAGATTATAAAAATATATTTCTACCATCCATATTACACTTTTATCACCATCTCTTCGCCGAACTAGTGCACCAATACAATTTTCCATTGTATTGGGTGTGTTGGGGACACAAGAGATTTCTTGTATTTGGTTGCAGGGTTGTTTGAGAGAGACCATCTTCATCCTACACCTCTCACAGATTGATAAACCTTAGGTCATCCATTTGAGGGAAAATTGTTACAGTCCTACAAAACTCTGCACTTGGAGGCCCACCACGTGTCCACAAGAATAAAGTTGCGTCGTAGACATCAAGCTCTTTTTTGGCGCTGTTGCCGGGGAGGTGAGTGCTTGAAGGTATATCTTTAGATCTTGCAATTGAATCTATTAGTTTCTTGTGTTATCACTAGTTTGGTTTATAAAAGAAAACTAAAAAATGGAATTGAGGTTGCATCATATTATTGATCATCTTTATAATATCTTTCTTGAAAATGACAGTTCAGAAAATTGTGCTCAATTGTTAGAAGAAGAAGTTAATACAATGCTTGGCACAAAATATTTGAATGATGGGCATGATTGCAATGTTGTTAGTGTGAATTCTTTGAATATCCAAAATACTAATGACGATTGCACAAGTCATGACAAAAATGTTTCTTATAAGTATGTCACTTTTTGCGGAATGAATTGGGAGTGCCTTTGCACACAAAAAAGGGAAGATAGATTTTGTAAGAAGCATAAATATTTAGAAATGAAAAAGTTTCAAGAGAGGCTAGATGATTGTGCTGAAAGATGTGATTTTTTTGCCATCCTTGTGAAGTTTGCAATGAACGTGGTCATTTAAATCTCTAATGCAAATTGTTTCATGATCAAATCGTGTCCAAAAATTGTGATAACTTGATTTCCCTTGAGCATCATAAAGAGCTTAGTCTTCTTTTGGGGTATGAAGAAATGAAACGTATAACTAAGGGTTTTCCAAATCCCGAGAGATTTCTTGATTTTGATCTAGTGGAAATTTATATGTTTTGTGCGGTAAATTGCATTGAGAATCCTTATATTGCCAACTATCTAAAGACAAGAAAACAAACATAATACGAAGAGAGTACTAATGAAAGGGAAAATATTTCCCAATACCCTCCTAGTGTTTATTATGATGAATCAGGTAACGAGGAGGAGCTTCCGATCCAATCAATATCTTCAACAAGAAGCTTGAACAAATTAATTAAACCCACACATGGTGTGGTGAAGAAGAAGAAGAAGAAAAGAAGAAAGAATAGAGGTAAAAAGGTATCTCTCCCAAATAATGTTGCTCCCATCACCATCGTGCCTCATGAAAGTGAATCAAATATGTTGATGGAGGATGATAATTTTGTTATGCCTATTGCTTGTTGTGATGATTATGATTGGGAGGACAACGATATACCTTATGATCTTGAAAATCTTTTTAGCACTTGCTTGTAAGATGT
The DNA here is from genome assembly GCF_002162155.2 of Triticum dicoccoides. NCBI lineage: Eukaryota > Viridiplantae > Streptophyta > Magnoliopsida > Poales > Poaceae > Triticum > Triticum dicoccoides. The sequence goes on along the minus strand of NC_041392.1, from coordinate 274,808,616 downwards.
ACCACCCACAATGCAGCTATATCTCCCACGTGTCGGGGCACGACTTAGAGGCATAGCCGCATGGTAGGCATGTCGCAAGAGGGGTAATCTTTACACATCCCATGTACTAAATAAGAAAGGAATAAAGAGTTGGCTTACAATCGCCACTTAACACAATACATAAATAAACCATCCATCATATAAGATACAAACAAAGGTCCGACTACGGAATCAAAATAAAGAAATACAACCCCAAATGCTAGATCCCCGATCGTATCATGTGTCTGTTGGAAAGATATCCTACGATATACTTGAATTCCCACTTATAAACTCCCAAAACTTTCTAGTTATGCAATCAGGTCTTGGGGATACAGGGGAAGGATAATATCCCACCCAAACTAACAATTCCTACATCCAGCTGTATCCATCCTTCAACACATAACCAAGAAACCTTCGGAAATCATTTACCTCAACCTTTGAAAAGCATCCGTTATACGAGTTATGGCAATACTCCCGAACACCCGCCCCAGTACTGGGTGGCGTCGAGGTTATCTCACCAACAAATGCATAAAAGATATTTTCGATGTCGGCGAACTCAGGTATTCCAGAACTACAACGATAAAATTGTGACGACAACACCTCGGAGCTCAACTCCCCGGGACACTACCACAACCCCTAAATTTCAGGAGGCACCAAGAATAATGTTCTCGTCACAAGACTATCGGAACGATTCGAAGATACCCGCGTGATCCTAAAAAACAATTTCGTGAAATTTGAGGAGCAAAGAGTCAAAACTTCTACGTCAAGAGGCCTCACCAGAGCGACGAAGGGACTGAGGAGTAAAAAGAATTCTACTCTCCGATATATATAATCCTAAGACACAGAACATTTTGTTCTAGACTCAACAACGTCAGCGATTCGATCAAGCAGGGGGCTCCTAAGTCGGGGATGGCTCTGATACCAACTTGTAACACCCACAATGCGGCTATATCTCCCACGTGTCGGGGCACGACTTAGAGGCATAGCCACATGGTAGGCATGTCATAAGAGGGGTAATCTTTACACATCCCATGTACTAAATAAGAAAGGGATAAAGAGTTGGCTTACAATCGCCACTTCACACAATACATAAATAAACCATCCATCATACAAGATACAAACAAAGGTCCGGCTACGGAACCAAAATAAATAAAGACAACCCAAAATGCTAGATCCCCTATCATCCCGACTGGGCTCCAGTACTGATCAACTTGAAATGAAACAACAGAACGAACACGATCTTCATCGAGCTCCCACTTGAGCTCAGTTGCATCATCTGCACTGGTATCATCGGCACCTGCAACTGTTTGGAAGTATCTATGAGTCACGGGGACTCAGCAATCTCACACCCACGAGATCAAGACTATTTAAGCTTAAGGGTAGGGAAGGGTAGTGAGGTGGAGCTGCAGCAAGCACTAGCATATATGGTGGCTAACTTATGCAAAAAAGAGCGAGAAGAGAAGCAATGCAATGGTCGTGAAGCTAGAAGTGATCAAGAAGTGATCCTGAAACTACTTACGTTCAAACATAACACAAGAATTGTGTTCACTTCCCGGACTCCGCCGAGAAGAGACCATCACGGATACACACGCGGTTGATGCATTTTAATTAAGTTAAGTGTCAAGTTCTCTACAACGGGACATTAACAAATTCCCATCTTCCACATAACCGCGGGCACGACTTTCGAAAGTTCAAACCCTGCAGGGGTGTCCCAACTTAGCCCATCACAAGCTCTCATGGTCAATGAAGGATATCCCTTCTCCCAGGAAAACCCGATCAGACTCGGAATCCCGGTCACAACACATTTTGACAATGGTAAAACAAGACCAGCAAAGCCGCCTGATGTGTCAACAATCCCGATAGGATTCGCACGTATCTCGTTCTCAAGACACACCGAATAGGCCAAGCTACGAGTAAAACCAGCCCTCAAGTTGCCCAAGCTGGCCCCGTAGGTTCCCCAGTTCGGACCAACACTTAGAGAAGCACTGGCCCAATAGGAGAAAAAAACAAAAGAGTGGGGCGCTGGGGTCAGCTCACCCAGTGGGCCTTGGCCTGTTCTAGTGTATGAGTGGGCCAGCTTGGGAGGCCGGATCTGGCATGGGTCTTCGGAGGCTGTGGTGGCCTAGGCAGGAAGCGGTTCGACGTGTGTGCTAGCACGTTCGACTCAGAGGGTCAACGCGGGGCACACCTGGCTCGTCCTCGAAGCAGAGGAAGCAGGGACGCGACGACACCAACAGAGTTTGGCGACGGGGATGGCATGTAGGCGAATGGAGGTTGGCGGTGGCTCGCGAGGCAGGGACGGGGAGGTCCAGGACACAGGGATCCAGCGTGGTGGCTCATCTGGTCTCGATCCGGGTGGTAGGAAGCAGCGGCGTCTCGATGAACTTGGCGGCGGCCATGGCGTGGGTCCACCGACGAGGTAGGAGGGAACGAGTCGAGGGACTCGAGGTCGACCGAATATGGGCCGAGATGGGGCACGACGGCATCGAGGAACTGGCGGCGTGAGGTTGCCAGGCTCCGGCTGGGCGCTCCTGTGAGAGACAGAGAGGGAAAAGTGAGGAGCAGAGGAGAAGGGTGAAGAAGGTCGGCGAAGGAAGGAGAGATGGGGAGGGCGCGGGGCTCATCTGCTTGCGGTGCTCGACGGTGGAGGGAGTTCTGGTGGCCTGGCTGGCCGGCGGGCTGCTCTCCTGCTCGGGATGGAGGAAGGAGGAGGGCTTGCGTGAGGCTTTGGCGGAAGGAGCAGGGCGCGGGGTTCTGCTGGTGCTCCGAAGAAGATGGAGGCGACAGTGTCAGGTGCTCGGAGAGGAGCCGAGGAGTGCGCTAGTTCGGGAGCGAGCTCTTCATGCTCGGGCTTCGATCTAGAACAGGCAGGAAGGCAGAGGGGGGTTGGATCGAGGGGAGACCTCGGGTGGAGTCCGGTTGGTGTGATTGGATCGGGGGGTATGAGGGGATCCCGAGGAAGAAAGGTAGGTGGGTGGCGGTGGTGGATGAGATGGATGGGACAAGGGGGAGAAAATTTAGGGTTGGACCTCGTGTAAATATAGCAGGTGGATTTGGTTAGGTGCATTTGGTCCCTCTGATTTTAATCGGACGGTCGAGAATAATTAGCTTAGGAGAGTTCAACGAGAAACCGATGATGATTTATGGATGTTTGGGGATGATTCGGACCCAGCGGTGACGACTGCCCGGGTCGGGTCCGGGACAACTTTTGGACGCGCGCGCGAGGAGAGCCGCAGCTGACGAGAAAGCTTAGGTTGGTCTAGTGGTAGGTAGTGGACTGTGTAGACGGTCTAGGGAGGAAAGAGGGGGAAAACCCGGCAACAGTTTTCGGAGACCGAAAACGTCTGACATTAGACCGACTATATTGCGGCCATAGTTATCCGTTGGGGCATCAAACGGACTCCGTATGTGACAAAACTTGACAGGCCGTCTACCTACACTAAAACAAGACCGCACACCAACTTTCATCCCATTCTGAGAACATTTTTCGGCCACTTATAAAATACTATTTCGGACGAGCCGCGGGCGCATGCAAGTGTGTCTGGGCTCGGAACGGAACAGATGGAACTGGGGAAACCCGGACGGATGCAAGTTTTGAAAACATGATGATGCAATGCACATGATGACATGGCAAGAAGCAACACGCAAGCAAAAGACAAGGCAACAACAGCGAATAACTGGAAGACACCTGGCGCATCGGTCTTGGGGCGCTACAGAAGAATATGATAATAATGTTTGCTATACTATTGGTGCCATTCATGATATTGATAAGAATGATTGTGATGATATGTAAAACCACAAGCTTGGTGATGCTATGTTTAATGAATAGGATATGCTTGAAGATCTATTTGCTAGAAATAATGATTTTCCTAAGCTTGGGGATGCTTTGCTTAATGAATATGATCCTTTGTTTCCTTCTACTTTCAATAAAAAAATTATTATGATGATAGCATGCCTCCTATTTATGATGATTACATTGTTGAAAGTGGGTTTCGAAAAGTGTCAACTTTAGGTAGTAGTGATCCCACTATTTTGGAGGGTGTTGGATCTTATTACAATACTGATGAAAGTGGATTTGGAGAGGTCGTGACTTTATTTAGTGATACATCGACTGTTTTGGAAGAGGTTTCAATTAACTATGACAATAAAGTTGCTATCTATGATGATTATTATGATGACATGTTGATATGTCTCCAACATATCTAGAATTTTTGATTGTTTCATGCTATTATATTATCTGTTTTGGATGTTTAATGGGCTTTAATATGCTCTTTTATATTATTTTTGGGACCAACCTATTCACCAGAGGCCAAGTGCCAGTTTCTATTTTTGCCTATTTTAGAGTTTCGCAGAAAAGGAATACCAAAGGGAATCCAAACGGAATGAAACCTTTGTGATGATGTTTCTTGGACCAAAAGCAAACCATAAGACTTGGAGTTGAAGTCTGGAACTCCGTGAGGCAACCACGAGGGAGGAGGGCGCACCCAGGGGGGTAGGCGCTCCCCCCACCCTCGTTGGCCCCATGTAGCTCCACTGACGTACTTCTTTCGCCTATATATACTCTTATACCCTAGATCGATCACAGAGAGCCACGAAACCACTTTTCCAACGCTGCAACCATTTGTACCCATGAGATCCCATCTTGGGGCCTTTTCCGGCGATCTGCCGGAGGGGGTCACGGAGGGCTTCTACATCAACACCATAGCCTCTCCGATGAAGCGTGAGTAGTTTACCACACCTTCGGGTCCATAGTTATTAGCTAGATGGCTTCTTCTCTCTCTTTGATTCTCAATACAAAGTTCTCCTCGATGTTGTTGGAGATAGATTCGATCTAATACTCTTTTGTGGTGTGTTTGCCGAGACCTGATGAATTGTGGGTTTATGAACAAGATTATCTATGAATATTATTTGGTTCTTCTCTGAATTCTTATATGAATGATTTGATATCTTTGCAAGTCTCTTCGAGTTATCGGTTTAGTTTGGCCTACTAGATTGATCTTTCTTGCAATGGGAGAAGTGCTTAGCTTGTGGTTCAATCTTGTGGTGTCCTTTCCCAGTGACTGTAGGGGCAGCAAGGCACGTATTTCATTGTTGCCATCGAGGATAAAAATATGGGATTTATGTCATATTGCTTGAGTTTATCCCTCTACATCATGTCATCTTGCTTAACGCGTTACTCTGTTCTTATGAACTTAATACTCTATAAGCATGCTGGATAGCGGTCGATGTTTGGAGTAATAGTAGTAGATGCAAAATCGTTTCGATCTACTTGACAAGGACGTGATGCCTATATTCATGATCATCGCCTAGATATTCTCATAACTATGCGCTTCTATCAATTGCTCGGCAGTAATATAATCACCCACCGTAATACATGCTATCTTGAGAGAAGCCACTAGTGAAACCTAAGGCCCCCGAGTCTCCTTCTTATTATATTGCATCTCTTTTATTTACATCGCATCTCGTTTACTATTTTGCAATCTTTACTTTCCAATCTATACAACAAAAATGCCAAAAATATTTATTTTACTATCTCTATCAGATCTCACTTGTGCGAGCGACCGTGAAGGGATTGACAACCCCTTTATCGTGTTGGTTGCAAGGTTCTTGATTGTTTGTGCAGGTACTAGGTGACATGTGTGTTGTCTCCTACTGGATTGATACCTTGGTTCTCAAAAACTAAGGGAAATACTTACGCTACTTTGCTGCATCACCCTTTCCTCTTCAAGGGAAAACCAACGCATGCTTAAGAGGTAGCAAGAAGGATTTTTGGCGCCGTTGCCGGGGAGATCCATGCCAAGTCAAGACATACCAAGTACCCATCATAAAATCTTCTCCCTCGCAATACATTATTTGCCATTTGCCTCTCATTTTCCTCTCCCTCACTTCTAAAATGATTTTCGAAAACCTTTGCCTTTTATTCGCCCCTCTTTTGTTCGCCTCTTTCGCTTGCCTCTTATGTGTTCGTTCTTAGTGCAGTTTGTTGCCATCATGTCTGAAACTAGGGAGGTTATCATTGAAAAAGATAGTAGTAATTAGGGGGGAAACTTTGATGATTTTTCTTATCCTCATGAAGAACCTACTATTTTACATACTAAAAAGTTCTGAATTGGTAGTGCTAATATTATTGGATAAGGAGTTATTCAAGATTTCTTTACTTGTGTCGGTGCTTTGCCCACTATGGGTGGGTCCATTCTTCATAGAACTAGTAGTCTTGCGGATGCTATATCTTTGCTCGTGGTTGAACTTCAAAGACTATTTATCCACATGAATTCTTGCATACAAAGGATTTTCCTAGAATTTTCTAATATTGAGCATTCTTCTGTTAAGCGAGCGGCTACCATCTTTTTATCGCATGAGTTCATATTTATAATAAAAGAGGCCAATAAAATCTTTGCGCATTATGGGGTGGATGTTGGCCGTCCTCCCATAGAAGCAATCCTTTTTAATCAAGAAGACATAATGCGTTTACGATCTTTAGATCATGTTTCTTATAATGAAAACCTTAGAAAAAAGGTTCCTACCGATGTTCTAGTTGATAGAATTTCTGAACTTAACGATAATTTTGATATTGAGAACAATGGGCTAGGTTTTTCTCTTGAACAAAGGCTCGTGAGTTTTTGCCAAAAGAATGCTTATAATGATGAATTGGTTGTGCAATATGAGGGGCCAAAGGAGGAACCAATACCTCCCGAGCTTGATCTTGGGGACTTTTGTCCCATTAAATTTAGTCCTTTTGATTACTTTTGCCTGCCATAGAGAAAACTTGCTGCTAAACATAGGGAGTATGAGATGAGTTTTCGCGATTTGCCTTATCATTATTATGGCAATACCTAGATCTATTCTTGTTTTTATGCCTAGTTAGAGGGGGTAGGCACACCCCCACCCTCATGGGCCCCACGTAGGTCCACCGACGTACTTCTTTTGCCTATATATACTCTTATACTCTGGATCGATCGCAGAGAGCCACAAAACCACTTTTCCACCGCCGCAACCTTCTGTACCTGTGAGATCCCATCTTGGGGCCTTTTCCGGTGATCTGCCGGAGGGTGAATCGATCACGGAGGGCTTCTACATCAACACCATAGCCTCTCTGATGAAGCGTGAGTAGTTTACCATAGACCCTCGGGTCCATAGTTATTAGCTAGATGGCTTCTTCTCTCTTTCTTTGATTCTCAATACAAAGTTTTCCTCGATGTTCTTGGATATCTATTCGATGTAATAATCTTTTGCAGTGTGTTTGCGAGATCCGATGAATTGTGGGTTTATGAACAAGATTATCTATGAATATTATTTGGTTCTTCTCTGAATTCTTATATGCACGATTTGATATCTTTGCAAGTCTCTTCGAATTATTGGTTTAGTTTGGCCTATTGGATTGAACTTTCTTGCAATGGGAGAAGTGCTTAGCTTTGGGTTCAATCTTGCGGTGTCCTTTCCCGGTGACAGTAGGGGAAGCAAGGCACATATTGTATTGTTTCCATCGAGGATAAAAAGATGGGGTTTCTATCATATTGCTTGAGTTTCTCCCTCTAAATCATGTCATCTTGTTGAACGCATTACTCTGTTCTTATGAACTTAATACTCTAGATGCATGCTGGATAGCGGTCTATATGTGGAGTAATAGTAGTAGATGCAAAATCGTTTTGATCTACTTGACAGGGACGTGATGCCTATATTCATGATCATTGCCTAGATATTCTCATAACTATGCGCTTTTCTATCAATTGCTCGGCAATAATTTGTTCACCCACCGTAATACATGCTATCTTGAGAGAAGCCACTAGTGAAACCTAAGGCCCCCGTGTCTCTTTCTTTTTATATTGCATCTCTATTATTCACATCGCATCTCGTTTACTATTTTGCAATCTTTACTTTCCAATCTATACAACAAAAATGCCAAAAATATTTATTTTACTATCTCTATCAGATCTCACTTGTGCGAGTGACCGTGAAGGGATTGACAACCCCTTTATCACGTTAGTTGCAAGGTTCTTGATTGTTTGTGCAGGTACTAGGTGACATGTGCGTTGTCTCCTACTGGATTGATACCTTGGTTCTCAAAAACTAAGGGAAATACTTACGCTAGTTTGCTGCATCACCCTTTCCTCTTCAAGGGAAAACCAACGCATGCTCAAGAGGTAGCAAGAAGGATTTCTGGCGCCGTTGCCGGGGAGATCCACGCCAAGTCAAGACATACCAAGTACCCATCATAAAATCTTCTCCCTCGCATTACATTATTTTCCATTCGCCTCTCATTTTCCTCTCCCTCACTTCTAAAACGATTTTCGAAAACCTTTGCCTTTTATTCGCCCCTCTTTCGTTCGCCTCTTTCACTTGCCTCTTATGTGTTCGTTCTTAGTGCAATTTGTTGCCATCATGTCTGAAACTAGGGAGGTTATCATTGAAAAAGATAGTAGTAATTAGGGGGGAAACTTTGATGATTTTGATTATCCTCATGAAGAACCTACTATTTTACATACTAAAAAGTTATGAATTGGTAGTGCTAATATTATTGGAAAAGGAGTTATTCAAGATTTCTTTACTTGTGCCGGTGCTTTGCCCACTATGGGTGGGTCTATTCTTCATAGAACTAGTAGTCTTGCGGATGCTATATCTTTGCTCGTGGTTGAACTTGAAAGACTATTTATCCACATGAATTCTTGCATACAAAGGATTTTCCTGGAATTTTCCAATATTGAGCATTCTTCTGTTAAGCGAGCGGCTACCATCTTTTTAGCTCATGAGTTCAGATTTATAATAAAAGAGGCCAATGAAATCTTTGCGCATTATGAGGTGGATGTTGGCCGTCCTCCCACAGAAGCAATCCTTTTTAATCAAGAAGACATAATGCGTTTACGATCTTTAGATCATGTTGCTTATAATGAAAACCTTAGAAAAAAGGTTCCTACCGATGTTCTAGTTGATAGGATTTCTGAACTTAACGATAATTTTGATATTGAGAACAATGGGCTAGGTTTTTCTCTTGAACAAAGGGTCGTGAGTTTTTGCCAAAAGAATTCTTATAATGATGAATTGGTTGTGCAATATGAGGGGCCAAAGGAGGAACCAATACCTCCCGAGCTTGATCTTGGGGACTTTTGTCCCATTAAATTTAGTCCGTTTGATTACTTTTGCCTGCCATAGAGAAAACTTGCTGCTGAACGTAGGGAGTATGAGATGAGTTTTCGCGATTTGCCTTATCATTATTATGGCAATACCTAGATCTATTCTTGTTTTTATGCCTAGTTAGAGGGGGTATGCGCACCCCCACCCTCATGGGCCCCACGTAGGTCCACCACGTACTTCTTTTGCCTATATATACTCTTATACTCTAGATCGATCGCAGAGAGCCACAAAACCACTTTTCCACCGCCGCAACCTTCTGTACCTGTGAGATCCCATCTTGGGGCCTTTTCCGGTGATCTACCGGAGGGGGAATCGATCATGGAGGGCTTCTACATCAACACCATAGCCTCTCTGATGAAGCGTGAGTAGTTTACCATAGACCCTCGGGTCCATAGTTATTAGCTAGATGACTTCTTCTCTCTCTCTCTCTTTGATTCTCAATACAAAGTTCTCCTCGATGTTCTTGGAGATCTATTCGATGTAATACTCTTTTGCAGTGTGTCTGCGAGATCTGATGAATTGTGGGTTTATGAACAAGATTATCTATGAATATTATTTGGTTCTTCTCTGAATTCTTATATGCATGATTTGATATCTTTGCAAGTCTCTTCGAATTATTGGTTTAGTTTGTCCTATTGGATTGATCTTTCTTGCAATGGGAGAAGTGCTTAGCTTTGGGTTCAATCTTGCGGTGTCCTTTCCCGGTGACAGTAGGGGAAGCAAGGCACATATTGTATTGTTTCCATCGAGGATAAAAAGATGGGGTTTATATCATATTGCTTGAGTTTATCCCTCTACATCATGTCATCTTGCTGAATGCGTTACTCTGTTCTTATGAACATAATACTCTAGATGCATGTTGTATAGCGGTCGATATGTGGAGTAATAGTAGTAGATGCATAATCGTTTTGATCTACTTGACATGGACGTGATTCCTATATTCATGATCATTTCCTATATATTCACCCACCGTAATACTCCCTCCGTTTCTTTTTAGTGTGCATATAAGATTTGGTCAAAGTCAAACTTTATAAAGTTTGACCAAACTTTTAGAAAAAAATATTAGCATCCACAATACTAAAGCTATATGGTATGAAAATTAATTTCATGGTGCATCTAACAATATTGATTTCATATTGTGAATCTTGATATTTTTTTCTATAGACTTAGTCAAAGTTAACAAAGTTTGACTTGGACCAAATCTTATATGCAGACTAAAAAGAAACGGAGGGAGTACATGCTATCTTGAGAGAAGCCACTAGTGAAACCTATGGCCCCCGTGTCTCTTTCTTATTATATTGCATCTCTTTTATTTACATCGCATCTCATTTACTATTTTGCAATCTTTAATTTCCAATCTATACAAGAAAAATGCCAAAAATATTTATTTTACTATCTCTATCAGATCTCACTTTTGCGAGTGACCATGAAGGGATTGACAACCCCTTTATCGCGTTGGTTGCAAGGTTCTTGATTGTTTATGCAGGTACTAGGTGACTTGTGCATTGTCTCCTACTGGATTGATACCATGGTTCTAAAAAACTGAGGGAAATACTTACGCTACTTTGCTGGATCACCCTTTCCTCTTCAAGGGAAAACCAACACATGCTCAAGAGGTAGCACATGTATGCCATAAAGAGTAATAAATCTTCTATGCGTGAGCATCATGAAAAGAGTGCCATATGTGATAGTTACACTATTGAATCCATTCATTATGTTTCTAAAAATTATTATGAGGAAGGAACTTATGCTCTTACATATCTCAATAATATCAAGTTTCTTCTCTATGTGTTGAAAATCTTGAAGTTATGCTTGTTTTGCCTTCCTATGCTAGTTGATTCTTGTTACCATAAGTTGTTTTCTCACAAAATCCCTATGCAGAGGAAGTGGGTTAGACCTAAATGTGCTATTCATATGCTTCATGATGCTCTCTTTATGTTTCAATTCTTATCTTTTATGCGAGCATCATTGAAATCATCATGCCTAGCTGAAAGGCATTAAAGAAAAATGCTTGTTGGGAGACAACCCAACACCTTTACCTACTTTTTTGTGTGTTCACATGATTAGGCTACTGTATTAATTATGTTTTGTTGCTTTTGTTTCATTAAAGTGCCAAGCAAGACCTTTGGGATGGCTTACGGTGATAGTTGATTTGATCTTGGTGAAAAACAGGAAATTTTGCGCTCAGGAAAACAATTCTCGTTTTCAACAGAAGCATGATAAAATGCTGATTCTTTTTGCAGAAGATTAATTGAAAAATTTCCCAGGTTTTCCTATTTTTCAGAATTTTTGGAGTAGTAGAAGTATGGTTTGAGTACAGATTACTACAGACTGTTCTGTTCTTGACAGATTCTGTTTTCAATGCATAGTTTGCTTGTTTTCTAGTTTCTATGGCTTATATTGCTCAATATAAATTGTAGATATAATATGATATAGTAGGAATTCTGTGAGAACAATTATTAATCTTGTCTTTGGCAGTACCAAAAGTGGAATGGTTTGCTCTTTATCATACTAACCTATCTCACAAAGTTTCGTTAAGTTTTGTGTGATTGAAGTTTTCAAGTTTTGGGTGAGATACCGATATGAGGAGAATAAGGACTGACAAAAACCTAAGCTTGGGGATGCCCAAGGCACCCCCAAGTAAATATTCAAGGAATATCCAAGCAACTATTTTTGGGGATACCCCGGAAGGCATCCCCTCCTTCGTCTCCAACATTATCGGTAACCTCACTTGGAGCTATGTTTTCATTCGTCACATGATATGTGTTTTGCTTGGAGCATCATTTTATTTGGTTAGAATTTTCTTTCTGTTACTTAGAATAATGTTTTGCATCTTTTATTTCAATAAAAGTGGCAATGATAGCCTTTGCCATGCTTATTTTGCAAGTATATATGTTGTTGTTTGAAAATAGAAAGTATACCGCTGTTGCAAAAATTCCCTAGAAAAGTCCGAATGCGATAAAATGTTGAAACTTTTTGCAAATGAGCTTTGATAAATTTTCTATAGTGTGGTAAATTTTCATAATGTTTGGAGTTGAATAAGTATTGATACTCTTGCATTCTTTACAGACTGTACTATTTTGGCAGATTGCTGTTATGGTTGCATTGTTTGCATATGTTTGCTTGTTAAATGATTCTATTTGCGGATAGCTGAATTAAAAATGCAGAGGCATTTAGTATGCAATGTTGAATAATAATTTTAGTGATTTGCTACAGTAGAGAATGATAAGGTTTTTGCATTGGTTTATAGTAACTTATCTCACGAGTTCTTGTTGAGTTTTGTGTGGATGAAGCTTTTGAGATTTAGGAAAACCGTGATAGGAGAGGAATTAAGGAGACACAAAAGATCAAGCTTGGGGATTCCCAAGGCATCCCAAGATAATATTTCAAGAAGTCTCAAACATCTAAGCTTGGGGATGCCCCGGTAGGCATCCCACCTTTTTTCTTCAACAATTATCGGTTAGTATCGGTTGAGCCTATGTTTTGGCTTCTTCACATGATGTGTGTTATCCTTGGATTGTCATTTTATTTTGTTTGCTTGCTGTTTGAAGGGAGATAACTAGTAAATCCTATCCTGACGAAAGGTGGTCTGCGCCTGCAAAGCTTCTGGTCGTGACGCCGTGGTGGGCTCGGCGATGACCTCCATCCTGCCGTCCTGACGGCCTTGGTCTTGTTGCATGGAAATGGAAACCTTTGGCTGATTCCTCGGGACCCCGCGCATGCGCTTGCCTCTTTAGCACCAAAGAGGAAACCTGTTGTACTGCGCCCGCTGGCACCTGCCTGGGCTTGGTTGTGATGGCTTGCGTCATCCGAGCCTCATGAGGTGAGGGCTCGCATAGAAATCTCCACGCCTCAGGAGCCAGCCTAAGGGGGCGCTCCTTCTGGAGGTCTTGGTGTCGTCCGCCTCACGAGGCTTAGCCCCTCGCGAGGGTCTTGTGTTGTTGATGTTGAAGGTGGGCCATACCAGGCCGTCAACGGAGCCACGCCATGGGCCGCAGGCAGGCAGGTTTGGGTACCCCCGTTCCCAGAACACTGACAGTAGCCCCCAGGCCCAAGGCGCGCTCAGACTTGGCTTCGAGGCGAAGTCAAAGGGAAAGGGTGGAACGCCGCGGGCCCCAACCGCCTGCGGCCTCGGTCGACGCGTGGCGCTTGATGGGACGTGGGCGTCTCCCCTTCCCCACACAGCCTCGGTAACCATCCTGGGCTGATAAAAAGCCTGGCGCCTGCCGCTGAGCCTTCATTGCCTCCCCTTCGTCTTGCTTCAGATCCCCTTCTTTCCCTGCTCAGAGTGCCTCTAGATCTACCAACTTCTCCCTGGAATTGACGCTGATGGCGACCGAGAAAGCGAAGCCCGCAGCTCCTGCCGCGCGCCCGGCCTCCTCACCTGAGCCAGCCCTCAGTGCATCCAGCATCACTTAGGAGAAGCATCTCACCGATGTGCTCCCGCTGACGGCGAGCGACACTAATGAGGGACAGGAGACGGTGCTCCGAGTTGGCTCTGCCGATCCAGAAACCTTGGGGGAAACCTTCTACCCCTTCTTCTTGCAAAATGTCTTTGCTAGGCTCGTCCCCCTTCTCCAAGTTCTTCTTTGCCATTCTCAACCATTACCAGATCCACGCCTTTCATCTTCATCCCAACTCCATCCCCATCTTGTCGATTTTTGCCTTCTACTGCGAGGCGTTTGTGGGGATGGCGCCCTCTGCTGCGTTGTTCCTCCACTTCTTCTACCTCCGGATGGGCAACACCCAGTGCTCTCGATGCGTCTGTTTCATCGCATCTCATGGCAGTAACGCGATCTTGAGGGCCAGGAAGAAGGTGGAGGACTTCCGGCACAAGTGGATCTTCATGGACGCCAAGTGCTCTCACGCTCGGTTGGAGCTGCCAACCGCGTTGCCAGCGAAGCTGGACTCGCGGGCTCATAAGAAGCTCACCGACCCCCAGGAGGAGCTGCTGCTGGAGAAGTTGATACCGGACCTGAAGGCGGAGAAGCTGACAGGGGCCATGATCGTCAGGGAGTTCATGACGCAGCGCCTGGCTCCGCTCCAGGCGCACTCGTGCCCTCTGTGGAGCCTCAAGGGCGCGGAAGACGAACTCCAGATGCGCCCGGATGACCTGTCCAACGAGCAACTGAGCAAGGTCATGCACACCTTGCTCGAGAAGGACCCGTGTGCTCTCCCAGCGGTCTATCTCCCACTGTACCGCCACGACGACGTTGCGCAGGTCGCCGCTGCCATGCCCATCTTCAACGAGCGGGGGCTCATGCCGCTGAAGCCTCCCAAGCCCCCTAGCTCCCCGGTGTCGGTATCCTCCGGCGAGCATTCCAGGGAGGAGAGGGACTCGGAGGAGACTTTGGAGGGGGCGGGGGAGACCTCTCCCCTGCGGCAGAGCGATCTCCTCCGCGTCCTCTCCGATGATGATGACGTGGGTGAGTACCCGGCCGAGGGGTCGCCGCGCTCCACCGGGGTCTCCATGAGGTCCAGGGGCACCTCCCTGAGGAAGCTGAAGCAGGGGACCCCGAAGAATGGTGGGACGACGTCGCTTCCCTGGGGCGATGCTTCCACCTTATCGCCGGCCCCACCGTCACAGAGCCGACCGCCGCGCGCTCGTCCGCTCCTGAGAGCACGGCGGAGCTTGTGCCCAGGATGCCCGGGGGCACCACACTCCTGGGTAGGAAGAGGTCGTACGTTGCCGAGGACGAGTAAGTGCTTCACCTTATCTTTGCTTCCTGCTCTTGACGCAGTACCTAGACATTTTCCTCTTGATGGCCAGGCTGGCGTCTGTGGTGGAGAGGAAGAAGGAGGAGGCCAGGGCCTCCGAGGCCAAGCGGCCTGCCATGGCTGTGGCGACTCCAGCGCGGAGAGAAGAGGCTGCCTTGCGTCCTTCTACGACGGGGTTGGCCTCTCGGGGCTCGGGGGCCCAGCCTCCGGGGAAGACCGCCTCCACGGCTAAGTAGACTCCAGAGGCGCCCGTCCCTAGTGCACCTGATGGGCGTCCGAGGGCTCCAGAGCCCCTGGCAGTCCTTGCTACCATTGCTTTGCCAGCCCTGGTGTCGGTGCCACCTCCTCCCCACGCTGTCACGCTGGCGGACCGTGGCTCCTCCGCCATGCCCGGTGCTCTGGAGGAAGCCTTCTCCGTACTAGACTAACTCCGGGCTGATCTTCGGGGCGCCGACCGGCGCATGGCGACGGGGCGTCTGGAGCTGGTCTCGAGGTGGCTCCAGGCTGACTCGTCCCTTGGGACAGCCTGGGGCCAGGCCGAGGCTGCCGCCGAGGACGACAGGAAGGTGGCCGGCGTGGTTGCAGCTGCTCGCGACGTAGCGCTAGCCAATGCAGCGGCCACCGAGAAGCACTGTCGCACGGCGGAGGCCGAGATGAAGGCCCTTCGTGATGAGTAGGCCATATGCACCCGTCAGTTCGGGGAGCATGAGGAGGAGCTACAGGTCCGGGAGGCTGCGCTCACTAACCACGGCGCTGAGCTGGAGCAGGTAGCCCAGGAATAGGGTGCGGAGCCGAGCCGCCTGGAGAAGCTGAAGGAGGATACTAAAGCGTCTCAGGCGTCCCACACCAAGCTCGTCTCTGAGGAGAAGGCCTCACTGGAGGCCAGGGAGAAATCCCTCGCCGCGGCTGAGGAGGTGATCGTCGCGAGGCGCGACGCCTTCATCTCCCTCGAGTCAAGGTTCCGCGCAGTGCTACAGGACCTCTACGGGGCAGGGTACGAGAAGCCGCTGGCGACTCCAAAGGAAGGCCCCACTAGGCTGCTCCCCAAGCTTGCCGCGGTGCTCGAGGGCATCATCATCTGAGTGGGCCCCATGGTGGAGGGAGAGGCTCGCGTGCTTTTTACCTCAGTCACGACGCGCATCTTCAACCACCTCCATCTTCGGCACCCCAGCTTCGATCTTGGTCCTTTGCTCGAACCTGTGGATCTGAGCTCCACGATGCTGCTGCCGAGGCCGTGAAGGAGCAGGTGGAGGCCTTGCTGCAGAAGTTCCTCCGCGTTGACCCTGCGGCCGCGGCTGATGGCAAGGACGGCGGCGACGTTGTTGATACGTCTCCAACGTATCTACTTTTCCTAACGCTTTTCCTCCTGTTTTGGACTCTAATTTGCATGATTTGAATGAAACTAACCCGGGACTGACGCTGTTTTCAGCAGAACTACCATGGTGTTGTTTTTGTGCAGAAATAAAAGTTCTCGGAATGGAACAAAACTTTGCAAGGAATTTTTATACAATAAATATTAATTTCTGGAGCCAAGACCTATCGGAGAGGGGCACCTGGGTGGGCACAATCCACCAGGGCGCGCCCCCTCTTGTGGCACGCCTAGGTGGGTTGTCCCCACCTGGTGGCCCCACAGATCCTGAAACTGACGCTATAAAATCCTATTTTTCTAGAAAAAAATCAGGGAGAAATAATTATTGCGATCCATGAGACAGAGTCGCCGTCACCTCCTATTCTTCATCGGGAGGCCAGATCTGGAGTCCGTTTGGGGCTCCGGAGAGGGGGGTCTTCGTTCCTCGTCATCACCAACCCTTCTCCATCGCCAATTCCATGATGCTCCCCACCGGGAGTGAGTAATTCCTTCATAGGCTCGCTGGTCGGTGAGGAGTTAGATGAGAATCATCATGTAATCGAGTTAGTTTTGTTAGGGCTTGATCCCTAGTATCCACTATGTTCTAAGATTGATGTTGCTATGACTTTGCCATGCTTAATGCTTGTCACTTTGGTCCCGGGTGCCATCATTTCAGATCTGAACCGTTTATGTTATCACCATTATATCCATGTTCTAGATCCGATCTTGCAAGTCATAGTCACCTACTACGCGTTATGATCCGGCATCCCCGGAGTGACAATAGTCCGGACCACTCCCGGTGATGACCGTAGTTTGAGGAGTTCGTGTATTCACTATGTGTTAATGCTTTGTTCCGGTTCTCTATTAAAAGGAGGCCTTAATATACGTTAGTTTCCAATAGGATCCCGCTACCACAGGAGGGTAGGACAAAAGATGCCATGCAAATTCTTTCCATAAGCATGTATGACTATTTACGGAATACATGCCTACATTATATTGACGAACTGGAGCTAGTGTTGTATCGCATAGGTTACAACTATCTCATGATGAATATCATCCAACAAGTCACCGATCCAATGCCTACGAATTTATCTTATATTGTTCTTGCTAAGTTACTACTCCTATCATCACTGTTACACTTGCTACAAAATTACTGCTATCACTGTTACCGTTACCGTTGCTGCTGCTACTATTATCAAAACTGTCATACTACTTTGCTACTGATCACTTTGCTGCAGATAATTAATCTCCAGGTGTGGTTGAATTGACAACTTGGCTGCTAATACCTTCGAATATTCTTTGGCTCCCCTTGTGTCGAATCTATAAATTTGGGTTGAATACTCTACCCCCGAAAACTATTGTGATCCCCTATATTTGTGGGTTATCAAGACCTTTTTCTGGCGCCGTTGCCGGGGAGCATAGCTATATTTGTTGAGTCACTTGGGATTATTATTAATTTATTGAAGGAAATATGCCCTAGAGGCAATAATAAAGTTGTTATTTATATTTCCTTATATCATGATAAATGTTTATTATTCATTCTAGAATTGTATTAACCGGAAACTTAAGACATGTGTGAATACATAGACAAACTGAGTGTCACTAGTATGCCTCTACTTGACTAGCTCGTTAATCAAAGATGGTTAAGTTTCCTAACCATAGACATGAGTTGTCATTTGATTAACGGGATCATATCATTAGAGAATGATGTGATTGACTTGACCCATCCGTTAGCTTAGCACGATGATCGTTTAGTTTGTTGCTATTGCTTTCTTCATGACTTATACATGTTCCTATGACTATGAGATTATGAACTCCCGAATATCAGACGTCACAATGTAACTAGGTGACTATAAATATGCTCTACAGGTGTCTCCGATGGTGTTTGTTGAGTTGGCATAGATCGAGATTAGGATTTGCCACTCCGTGTATTGGAGAGGTATCTCTGGGCCCTCTCAGTAATGCACATCACTATAAGCCTTGCAAGCAATGTGACTAATGAGTTAGTTATGGGATGTCGCATTACGGAACGAGTAAAGAGACTTGCTGGTAACAAGATTGAACTAGGTGTTGAGATACCGATGATCGAATCTCAGGCAAGTAACATACCAATGACAAAGGGAACAACGTATGTTGTTATGCGGTTTGACCTATAGAGATCTTCATAGAATATGTAGGAACCAATATGAGCATCCAGGTTCCGCTATTGGTTATTGACGGGAAGTGAGTCTCAGTCATGTCTACATAGTTCTCGAACCCATAGGGTCCGCACGCTTAATGTTCGATGACGATTGGTATTATGAGTTTATTTGTTTTGATGTACCGAGGGTTGTTCGGAGTCCCGGATGTGATCACGTACATGACGAGGAGTCTTGAAATGGTAGAGACATAAAGATCGATATATTGGAAGGCTATGTTTCGACATCATAGTGGTTCCGGGTGAGTTTGGGCATTTACCGGAGTACTGGGGAGTAACCGGAACCCCCTGGGGGAGTTATTGGGCTTTAATGGGCCTTAGTGGAGAGAGAGAGGGGCGGTTAGGGCAGGCAGCGCGCCCCTCCCCCTTGGGTCCGAATTGGACAGGGGTAGGGGGGGGGAGGGAGTCCTGGGTTAGGGGGTCTCCGGACAGCCGGACTATATCCTTTGGCCGGACTGTTGGACTATGAAGATACAAGATTGAAGACTTCGTCTCGTGTCCGGATGGGACTCTACTTGGCATAGAAGGCAAGCTAGGCAATACGGATATGTATATCTCCTCCTTTGTAACTAACCATGTGTAACCCTAGCCCTCTCCGGTGTCTATATAAACCGGAGGGTTTTAGTCCGTAGGACAACATACAATCATACCATAGGCTAGCTTCTAAGGTTTAGCCTCTCCGATCTCGTGGTAGATCTACTCTTGTACTACCCATATCATCAATATTAATCAAGCAGGGCATAGGGTTTTACCTCCATCAAGAGGGCCCGAACCTGGGTAAAACATTGTGTCCGCTGCCTCCTGTTACCATCCGCCTTAGACGCACAGTTCGGGACCCCCTACCCGAGATCCGCCGGTTTTGACACCGACATTGGTGCTTTCATTGAGAGTTCCTCTGTGCCGTCGCCAGAAGGAAGGATGTCTCGTCTCGTCTTTAAAGATGGTACTACTGTCGAGGGAGCTTTGGCTCTCAGCCAAACTCTCCGGCTAGGCCGTTTCATCATGACCGCCTGTACGGCCGCCGCGCTGACGATGACCTCTCGGGTCATCGAAAACAGCCTCCACGTCAAATCGGCACTCGCCGAACAGATGGATCCAATAGAGCTCGCCTCCTTAAACGAGCTCTTAGGTCGCATCGCCGCCCTGGGAGTCGCTACGGACTATGATCAGATTGGGCTTATACCCGATCAAAGGGAGATTAACTCTCCGCCGGTCACCCATCATATTGCAGTGGTGGAGGAACATTGCGGCGACTTTTCCTCCATCTTGAGGACCATCTATGTCCGGATTCCCGAGCTCTTTGAGCCGAACGCCCGTTCGCGGGAGGACAACACCCAATCCCTGAACTTAGAGTCAGGCAGCGGGCCAAGGTTATCGGGTTACACCCCGGAACCGGAACTTTCAAAATTGGAAATTGCTCGGCCCCTAGATCCCAGATCAGGTGAGGGTTCGGATTCAATTCCACCCACCCACCCAAGCATAAGCGATCTTTCCCACATCAGGCAAGAGCCCCAGGAAACAGTACATCACTACTGGGCCAGATTCCTCCTTGCGATGAACAAGGTTAAGGACTGTCATGAGGAAGACGCAATCTTATTTTTCCACAATAATTGCACAGACAAGGGAATCCTTAACGCCATGAATCATTGTGAGATAACACGCTTCGCTGACTTGGCGTCCATAGTACGAAAGTACTATGTGATGGAAAGTGCCTGGAAAACCGAAACAAACTTTTGGGATAATCCGGCCCTGAACACAAACCCAGTCTGAAATAAAAGGGTGCATTATCACAATACACCCGGGTTAACTAGCAAAAAGCAAAAGCCCTCTACGGGGCAAGGAACCGTAATGGAGGGATGGCTCAACGGACCCTGCAAAATTCATAGTACAGCGGATGCAATACCAACGCACAGCCTTAGAGCATGTTGGATACTCCGGAAGGTGGCCAAAAGTGGTGAGGATCTACTCCTCCCAAATACCATAGAGCACCATCCCGTGGACAACAATACGGTGTTAACGGTCTTTGGGACCTTCGCGTCAAATAATAGACGCAAGCGAACACTCCGCAGCATGGCCGAAATCTGCCACGTAGCAGCAATAAATCCTTGGAGTGACACGGCTATTACCTTCAATGCCAGTGACGAACCTAAATTCCGAACAGCCCGAGCACCAGCCGCACTGGTCCTCAGTCCAATCGTGGACGGCTTTCGACTCACCAAGGTACTCATGGACGGCGGCAGCGAATTAAACCTCATCTATGAGGAAACTCTTCAAAATATGGAAATAGACTGGAGCCGCATTGAGCAAAGTAGGCAACCTTTAGAGGAATCATCCCTAGTCGGGAAGCACGCTGTGCTGGGAAAATCACACTAGATGTGGTATTCGGCACGCGGGATCATTGCAGGTCCGAAGAAATTACATTCCAAGTGGCCCCGTTCAGCAGTGGTTATCACGCTCTTTTAGGATGGGAGGCATTCACAATCTTCCAAGCCGTACCACATTACGGGTACATGAAGCTCAAAATGCCCGGTCCCAACGGAATCATCACTCTTGCCAGCGATCCGGACACAGCACTCCGCGCCGAAAACAAAACAGCCGCATTGGCCCTCGAGGCATTATCCGAAGCCCTCTTGGCCGAGGAATTAACTATGCTACGCTCCACAGTGGACAGGGACGACGTGATACTCGACAAGAGATCCAAGTCCACCTCTTTCAAACCAGCGGATGAAATAGTCAAATTCCAAGTCCACCCAACGGACCCTACAAAAATAGCCTCCATCGGGGCACAGCTAAGCCCCGCCGTGGACGCCGCACTACGGGAGTTCCTGCGTGAGAACTGGGACATATTTGCCTGGCATACCTCAGACATGCCAGGAATCCCACGCAGGCTGGCCGAGCATAGCCTCAATATCCTAAAGGGATTCAAGCCGGTCAAACAAGCTCTTCGGCGTTTCTATAAACCTAAGAGACATGCCATGGGAGAGGAACTAGCCAAGTTATTGGATGCCGGATTCATCAAAGAAATAAAACACCCGGACTGGCTAGCAAATCTGGTGATGGTACCAAAGAAGGACAAATCCTGGCGCCTTTGTGTCGACTTTAAAGACCTCAATAAAGCTTGCCCAAAGGATCCCTTCCCCCTTCCATGCATCGATCAAATCATTGATGCTACCGCATGACACGAGTCATTGTGTTTCCTCGACGCATACTCCGGTTACCACCAAATCAAGATTCCGGAGTCCGACCAAGCCGCAACGGCATTCTTCACACCATACGGTCCCTTCTGTTTTAACACAATGCCTTTTGGGCTCAAAAACGCCGGCGCAACATATCAGCACATGATTCAGACATGTCTGGAGAAACAAATCGACAAAATAGTAGAGGCATACGTAGATGATGTGGTCGTCAAAACCAAACATGTCGACTCTTTGATAGACGACTTGAGGCTCACATTCAACAACCTCCGAACATATGACATCAAGCTCAATCCGGAAAAATGCGTTTTCGGCGTACCATCCAGAAAGCTCCTGGGATTCATTGTCTCCAGTAGAGGTATTGAAGCTAATCCGGCCAAAATCCAAGCGTTGTCACAGTTGGCTACCCCAACAGACCTCAAACAAATCCAGAAGCTAACTGGATGCATGGCGGCTCTAAGCTGCTTTATCTCCCGCTTGGGAGAAAAGGCTTTACCCCTTTATCGCCTCCTTCGGCGCACCGAACACGTCGAGTGGACGGAGGCGGCCACAGCCGGATTGGAAGAAATAGAAGCCATTTTGGCAACCAACCCGATCCTGGCCGCACCAAACATCGGCGAACCAATGATGTTGTATATTGCGACAACTCATCAAGTTGTAAGCGCGATGCTCGTTGTCGAACGGGAAGCGGACGGACACAAATTCCCTCTTCAAAAGCCGGTATACTATGTATCCACTGTCCTCATTCCATGCAAATCACGGTACCCGCATTACCAAAAAATAGCATATGCGTTATTCATGGCATCACGGAAACTGCGACACTACTTTCAAGAGTGTTCGATTACAGTAGCCTCGGAAGTGCCACTTAATGATATTATCAACAACCGCGACGCTACGGGCCGGATTGCCAAATGGGCCATTGAGCTCCTCCCATTCGACATAACATACAAACCTCGTCGAGCCATTAAATCGCAAGTACTGGCCGACTTCGTCGCCGAATGGACGGAGGTCGAACTCCCTAAAGAGTATGGCGCATACTCCAATTGGATCATGCACTTCGACGGTTCTAAAATGCTGGCCGGTCTAGGGGCTGGCGTCGTCCTGACGTCCCCAACCGGAGATACCGTTTGGTACATACTGCGAATATTGTATACAGATTCCAACAATGCAGCCGAATACGAAGCTCTGTTGCATGGTCTTCAGATGGCAGTCTCCATGGGCATTCAACGCCTGGAGGTGCGTGGGGATTCAAACCTCGCAATATCCCAAATAAACGGAGATTTTAACGCCAAGGATCCAAAAATGGCGGCCTATCGAAATGTCGTCCTAAAAATGTCAGCTCGGTTCGAGGGACTCGAATTTCACCACGTGGCTCGGGAAAACAATCAGGCGGCGGATATCCTCGCCCACGTCGGTGCAAAACATGACGCGGTCCCTCCCAACATATTTTTGGAAAGGCTCTTCAAGCCATCCGTAGCATGGGAAGGGGACACCGGTAACAACAGTCCGGACCCGGCCAAAATACCCGATACCGAACTCTCTAACACAATAGGAGGCTCTGCCACCGAAATAACACCTTCAGCCCACGAAATAATGGCCATTATTGCCCCGTGGACAGAACCATTCCTGGCCTACCTAACTAGACAGGAACTTCCGGAGGACCAAAATGAGGCATGCTGCATAGTGCAGCGATCCAAGGCCTATAGGGTCCATGAGGCAGAATTGTACAAGAAAAGCACTACCGGCGTCCTTCAAAGGTGCATCTCCGAAGAGGAGGGGCGGAATCTTTTGGCAAAAATTCACGCCGGACTCGGCGGTCATCACGCCGCAGCCCGGGCTCTTGTAAGCAAGGCCTTCCGTACAGTATTCTATTGGCCAACGGCCCGGGAAGATGCACATGACTTGGTCCAACGTTGCGCCGGTTGCCAGCTCTTTCCAAATCAAAGCCACATGCCACCCACTGCCCTCCAAACAATCCCCATTACATGGCCCTTCGCGGTCTGGGGGCTTGAAATGGTTGGACGCCCTTAAAGGGGGAACCCACAAGAAAAAATACTTATTGGTCATGGTGGATAAATTCACCAAATGGATAGAGGCTAAACATTAAAACAGCCGAATCCGAACCGGTGATAGATTTCATATCCGGGGTTGTACACCGTTATGGCGTCCCCCACAGCATCATCGCTGATAACAGCACGAACTTCATGGCCGACGAGGTAAAACTCTGGTGCAGCAAAATGGGCATCAAGCTCGATTATGATTCAGTCTACCACCCACAAACCAACAGTCAAGTCGAACGAGCAAACGGTCTTATAATGAGCAGCATTAAACCCAGATTAGTGCGTTCCTTAACGGAGTCTGACACGCACTGGGTAGAGGAGCTCGACTCCGTACTCTGGGGGCTGCGGACCACGCGAATCGTAGTACCGGATATACACCATTTTTTATGGTGTACGGCGCAGAGGCAGTCTTGCCTTGTGACATAATTCATGACTCACCTCGAGTGCGCATGTACGAAGAAAGAGAAGCCGAGCTCGATCGGCAGGACAGTCTGGACACCTTGGAGGAAGAGCGCGACGTAGCCAAAGCCCGATCCGCATTTTACCAGCAACTGGCTCGCAGATACCAAAGCAGAGAAGTACGGGCCAAAAAAACTAGTTCTACGCCTGCCGGATAAGAAAAAGAAAAAGCTCGAGCCCAAATGGGAAGGTCCCTTCATTATCGACCAAGTTCTGACCGGTGGAGCGTACCGACTGCGGGATGCATCGACTAGTCGACTCGAGCCGAACCCATGGAACGTAGCCAGGCTCCAAAGATTCTACGCCTAGCACCGAACTCTATGTTAGTCCCCTCCCTTTGTCCATTTTCTGCATATGCATCATCTGTCTTGTTTCCCTTTCTTTCTTTTTCATATTATTTCTCTAGGCCTTCAAGGGTCACCTTGTGCCTCACTTGTACATTACAGATGCGCTAGCCGCACTCTCCATACCTGGGGGCTTCTTTCACAGAAGCTTAAATTATTTACCTGGGCCTCACGCCCAACACATGTGTTATACTTCCGCATGTACCTTTTTTCACCATTATATGCATCGATATGACTTAAGTTTTGGCCAAGCTGGGTTGCCTGGCTCTTGTATTTATGCCCTACGTTCCCGTTAATTCGGCTAGGGCATAAGGGGAGCACCTCTGCGATTGTTACTGCCGGGTCATCCGGATGTGTACCTCAGACTGGGTGAAGCTGAAAGCTAGCGTTCTTAAGGGAATATTCGGTCGGTGAACAAAAGATGACTTTTATTTATTATCCATATCTGCCCCAGATGCTCTTTCTGCGTTTCTTATCGCAGTCCGGACATGCACTTTAGGGCATGCTTCCCAGGGAAAGGAACCCTTAACGGAACTATTCTCCCTGGAAGATGTTTCTTACTACCCATGTAATATAACATAACTAGTTGGGCACTTGTCTGATAAATCACTAATGACCCGTACGCCTGGTCTCCACGCATACCCTGGTTCTTATATAACTGAGCGGGTATTCGGATTCACTCCGGACTATCGGGCCCGGAGGTTGAAGCGAAAAGGTCCGCAACGACAAATGATCTGCAATCCGGCTAGAAGGCATTATGCATGTCACTTTAATTACATAGTCATGCAGACTGACTAAACTCCTCTTCTATACCATCCAACAGGCGGTCTAGCTTACAATCCTGTTGGGAATACTTTGTGGCTAATTCTACTTGCCCATAAACTAAGCTAACCGGGATCTCTTTTCCATCGGGCCCCACAGGTCTGACCTCGGCCATGTGATTTGGGTCTGCCTTGGTATACCGAGTCTTCACCATGGCCCAGGTCTCTCTGGCACCCTATCGGCAGGCCGATATCTTCCATAATCGGAGGCGCCGCCGTGCTCCCTTGAGCTTCTCCGTAAGCTCTGCAACGCCCTCTGGCAAGGAGACAGATGGCCACAAAGCCTGGGCAACACCTTGCATCACCTGCCGAACTTGTTCATGCAGATGTGACAGCTCGGATAGAAGATCACCCGCAGACCCGGGCATTTCGTCCGCGGGACGACCCGTCACCATACCTACAGACATAACGCTGTTAATCGACTTCTTCGCCGAACTCCTTTAGTAGGATTCGTTCAAGAACTTACTAAAAATTTCGCGCCGAAGCCGCTTATTCTCCTTCTCGGAGTCCGCAAGCTGGCCCCGAACGTCTTTTAGTTCAACGTTTAGCTTAACATTGGCTTCTTGAAGACTGTTTTTCTCCAGCATAACCTTACTCAGCACGCGTTTGCCAGCCTCTAGCTGTCGCATAACATGCTGGTCCCCTGGACTTTCTCCGGACTCATCTGCAAAATCAATTGTTAGATCTGCAGACACGCAGCACACTATATGGTAATCACCATTCTTTAAAGTAAATGTTACCAGCGGGAGGCTTTTTCTGTTCCTGCAATGTGACAAGAGCGGCCCCCAGTTGGGTCTTGCATTCCTCCAGCTCCTGGGACAGCCTAGTATTCTTCCCTGTAAGAACCTGCACATTATAGATGATCCTTAAATTAGTTCTGCTAACCGTTTCAAGTCTCAGGGGCTACTTATACATATAAATCATCAGATTTACTCACCCGTACATCCTTTACATACTGATTCGTGGCTCTGGCTAGACCATCTTGAGCAGCACAGAGGTACGCCTCTCTAGAATTGAAGGCGTCGAACGCCTCTGGTGAGAAACAAGCGTCGCGGAGTACGGCCCGGCGGCGCCTATGATTCATGGCGCTTTCCACTTCTGAGTTTATAGAGGAAAATCTATCTGCATCCTAAGTCGGGGGATTATCCGGCGCCTGGCCCATATCGCCTTCTGCCTCTATGTCCAGTCCTGGCGCCCGACTGGTGGAAGCTTGTATGGCAGCATCACTGGACATATTCCGGTGAGCGTTCTTTCTGTTAATGAAACGCGGGAGTCATTACATTTCGAAAAAGACGACAACCACGGAGCAGGGTTTTTCCTATACCTTTGCGCCGGCGTCTCTGTCCTGACCGCCTTCCTTTTTGGCCTACCCGGCCTCGGCACCTCTTGTTGGCGAGTTGCCGCGGGTTCAGCAGGGCGTCCCGAATGCCTTCCCTGTAAAAGATGCCATGTGTATATGGTGGGTGAAGTGCCTAAAAGGGGATCCTAGTTTTGGAGTTGGGACTTTTTGATTTTTCTTACCTGCGATGCAGGAAGCAGTCCGGGATAGTCGGCCATAATGGACACCGGGGCCTCATCGCAGCTTAACTGATAGAACTGCCGGTCTATCAGTTCCACGGAGATAACCGGATCTTCTTCGAGTTTGGAATCGATCGCCCGGTCAGGGTCCTCTGGTTGTGGAGAAGGGCTGCTGACCTCCTTTATGGCCTTTTGCAGTTCCTGCCGCAAGGTGGCAAGGTGAATACTTACGACTAAGAATGCGGGAAAAATGGGAGCAGGGAAATATAACTTACCCAGCTTGGAGGATTGTACATAGAGAATCCATCCCGTGGCTTGATGCGGGTGAACTCCTCTTCCTCGCCCTAGAACAGTTCGGACAGAATCTTTGCTAGAGCGGCAGCATTGTCCGGACCCGTACGCTCGCAGCGGGTGGCGTCATCCGCCCCGTTATAACACCACAAGGGGTGCCCACGATATTGGAGTGGCTGCACTCCCCGCATTTTGCAAATCGACATAACTTCGATTATTATCAATCCGGATCGAGCTAGTGCTTTGATCCGGTTCATCAGATAGAGGACTTCTCCGTTGTCTTCCGCCTGGGGGCTCCGTGGCGCCAACTTCAGCGCTTCTTCAAAGGAGCATTGGTGAACTCGGGTAGACCCCGCTGAACAGGGTCCGGAAGGGGGACGTCCTCCATATAAAACCATTCCGAAGGCCAGTCTTCGGACGGCTTCTTCGAGGTACCGGACAAATATCCGGTATCGGCGATGCGCCATACTTCGGCTCCGCCCACTTGATAAAGTGATTCCCTCTGTGTGCGAGGGACAAGGCAAAATAGCCTTTTCCACAGCTCGAAGTGAGCCTCGCAGCCCAGGAACAACTCGCAGAGAGCAACATAGCCGGTGATGTGTAGGATGGAGGCAGGGGTGAGATTGTGTATTTGGAGGCCGTAGAACTCCAGGAGCCCACGGAGGAATGGATGAATTGGAAATCCGAGTCCCCTTAGTAAGTAAGGAACAAGGCAAACCCGTTCCCCCATGGAGGGACAGGGAAAGTTCTCCGCTTGCTCCCCGCCATTGTAGGTGGCGAGCCTGGCTCGAACGGGCACCATGTACGCCAGAGGGAGAAATCCCTTAGTCTGCAGCTCGACTAATCGACTATGCAGGACTGAACACCTCTCCCAATCACTGGGCTTAGAGCTACGGGGGCGGGAGGAGGAGCTGTGGAGGTCGGCCATGCTGGAATGGATCTTTCCAAAGCACGCTCTGGTGAATTCTCGCTGGGGGAGGATGATATGGATTGGATCTAAGAATCCCCATCCCTTTAATAGATAATTTATTTATCTGGCTAGGGGGGCGAATGTAAAAACGCCCTGGCACCTCGTATTCATTCGATGCGTGGGAGATAGCCCTTATTGGGCACAGAAGCCAAGAGGTCAACATTTATGGAGCCGGACACTGCTTACGAACACTTGAATGTTGGAGAAGAACCCGCCCTGCAATGCCGAAGACAACACTGTGCGTCGGACTCATCGTCATTGAAGCCTGGTTCGGGGGCTACTGAGGGAGTCCTGGATTAGGGGGTCTCCGGACAGCCGGACTATATCCTTTGGCCTGACTGTTGGACTATGAAGATACAAGATTGAAGAATTCGTCTCGTGTCCGTATGGGACTCTACTTGGCGTAGAAGGCAAGCTAGGCAATACGGATATGTATAT
This sequence comes from Triticum dicoccoides, assembly GCF_002162155.2. Classification (NCBI taxonomy): domain Eukaryota; kingdom Viridiplantae; phylum Streptophyta; class Magnoliopsida; order Poales; family Poaceae; genus Triticum; species Triticum dicoccoides. The sequence goes on along the minus strand of NC_041392.1, from coordinate 274,780,111 downwards.
CTCCTCCTTTGTAACCGACCTTGTGTAACCCTAGCCCTCTCCGGTGTCTATATAAACCGGAGGGTTTTAGTCCGTAGGACAACATACAATCATACCATAGGCTAGCTTCTAAGGTTTAGCCTCTCCGATCTCGTGGTAGATCTACTCTTGTACTACCCATATCATCAATATTAATCAAGCAGGACGTAGGGTTTTACCTCCATCAAGAGGGCCCGAACCTTGGTAAGACATTGTGTCCCCTGCCTCCTGTTACCATCTGCCTTAGACGCACAGTTCGGGTCCCCCTACCCGAGATCCGCCGGTTTTGACACCGATAGGGGGGCCTTTCCTTCTCCCTCTCTCATCCTTCCCTCTTCTCCTACTCCAACTAGGGAAAGGGGGAATCCTACTCCCCCCGGGAGTAGGACTCCCCCCTTGGGGGCGCCATGAGAGGACCGACCCTCCCCCTCCTCCACTCCTTTATTTACGGGGGAGGGGGCACCCCATAGACACACAAGTTGGTTGTTTAGCCGTGTGCGGTGCCCCCCTCCACAGATTTCCACCTCGGCCATATCGTTGTAGAGCTTAGGCGAAGCCCTGCTTCGGTAACTTCATCATCACCGTCATCACACCGTCATGCTGACAAAACTCTCCCTCGACCTCAGCTGGATCTAGAGTTCGTGGGACATCACCGAGCTGAACGTATGCAGATCGCGGAGGTGTCGTACCTTCGGTGCTAGGATCGGTCGGATCGTGAATACGTATGACTACATCAACCGCGTTGTCATAACGCTTCCGCTTATGGTATACAAGGGTACGTGGACAACACTCTCCCCTCTAGGTGCTATGCATCACCTAGATGGATCTTGCGTGTGCATAGGAATTTTTTTGAAATTACTGCGTTCCCAAATAGTGGCATCCATGCCAGGTCTATGCGTAGATGTTATATGCATGAGTAGAACACAAAGAAGTTGTGAGCGTGAGTATATACATATTGCTTGCCGTCACTAGTTGATTCTTGATTCAGCGGTATTGTTGGATGAAGCGGATCAGACCAACATTACGCGTACGCTTACGCGAGACTAGTTCTACTGACGTGCTTCGCACACAGGTGGCTAGTGGGTGTCTGTTTCTCCAACTTTAGTTGAATCGGTTTCAATGAACAGGGTTCTTTCTGAAGATCAAAAAGCAATCACTATACTACGTTGTGGTTTTTGATGCGTAGGTAAGAACGGTTCTTGCTAGAAGCCTGTAGCAGCCACATAAAATTTGCAATAACAAAGTAGAGGATGCCTAACTTGTTTTTGCAGGGCATGTTGTGATGTGATATGGTCAAGATGTGATTATATAAATTTTTGTATGAGATGATCATGTTTTGTAACAAAGTTATCGGCAACTGGCAGGAGCCATATGGTTGTCGCTTTACTGTATGAATTGCAATCGCCATGTAATTGCTTTACTTTATCACTAAGCGGTAGCGATAGTCGTAGAAGCAATAGTTGGCGAGACGACAATGATGCTTCGATGGAGATCAAGGTGTCAAGCCGGTGATGGTGGTGATCATGACGGTGCTTTGGAGATGGAGACCAAAGGCACAAGATGATGATGGCCATATCATATCACTTATATTGATTGCATGTGATGTTTATCCTTTATGCATCTTATTTTGCTTACTTAGCCGGTAGCATTATAAGATGATCTCTCACTAAATTTCAAGGTACAAGTGTTCTCCCCGAGTATGCACCGTTGCTACAGTTCGTTGTGCCAAGACACCACGTGATGATCGGGTGTGATAAGCTCTACATTCACATACAACGGGTGCAAGCTAGTTTTGCACATGCAGAATACTCGGGTTAAACTTGGCGAGCCTAGCATATGTAGATATGGCCTCAGAACACTGAGACCGAAAGGTCGAGCGTGAACCATATAGTAGATATGATCAACATAGTGATGTTCACCATTGAAAGCTACTCCATCTCACGTGATGATCAGACACGGTTTAGTTGATATGGATCACGTGATCACTTAGATGATTAGAGGGATGTCTATCTAAGTGGGAGTTCTTAAGTAATATGATTAATTGAACTTTAATTTATCATGAACTTAGTACCTGATAGTATTTTGCAGGTCTATGTTGTTGTAGATAGATGGACCGTGCTGTTGTTCCGTTGAATTTTAATGCGTTCCTAGAGAAAGCTAAGTTGAAAGATGATGGTAGCAATTACACGGACTGGGTCCGTAACATGAGTATTATCCTCATTGTTGCACAGAAGAATTACGTCCTGGAAGCACCGCTAGGTGACAAACCCGCTGCAGGAGCAACGCCAGATGTTATGAACGTCTGGCAGAGAAAAGCTGATGACTACTCGATAGTTCAGTGTGCCATGCTTTACGGCTTAGAACCGGGACTTCAACGATGTTTTGAATGTTGTGGAGCATATGAGATGTTCCAGGAGTTGAAGTTAATATTTCAAGCAAATGCCTGGATTGAGAGATATGAAGTCTCCAATAAGTTCTATAGCTGCAAGATGGAGGAGAATAGTTCTGTCAGTGAACATATACTCAGAATGTCTGGGTACCACAACCACTTGACTCAACTGGCAGTTAATCTTCCTGATGATAGTGTCATTGACAGAGTTCTTCAATCACTGCCACCAAGCTACAAGAGCTTCGTGATGAACTATAATATGCAAGGGATGGATAAGACAATTCCCGAGCTCTTCGCAATGCTAAAGGCTGCGGAGGTAGAAATCAAGAAGGAGCATCAAGTGTTGATGGTCAACAAGACCACCAATTTCAAAAAAAGGGTAAAGGGAAGAAGGGGAACTTCAAGAAGAACGGCAAGCAAGTTGCTGCTCAAGTGAAGAAACCCAAGTCTGGACCTAAGCCTGAGACTGAGTGCTTCTATTGCAAAGGACTGGTCACTGGAAATGAAACTGCCCCAAGTATTTGGCAGAGAAGAAGGATGGCAAAGTGAAAGGTATATTTGATATACATGTTATTGATGTGTACCTTACTAATGCTCGCAGTAGTGCCTGGGAACTTGATAATGATTCTGTTGCTAATATTTGCAACTCAAAACAGGGGCTACGGATTAAGCGAAGATTGGCTAAGGACGAGGTGATGATGCGCGTGGGAAATGGTTCCAAAGTCGATGTGATCGCCGTTGGCACGCTACCTCTACATCTACCTTCGGGATTAGTATTAGACCTGAATAATTGTTATTTGGTGCTAGCGTTAAGCATGAACATTATATCTGGATCTTGTTTGATGCGAGACAGTTATTCATTTAAATCAGAGAATAATGGTTGTTCTATTTATATGAGTAATATCTTTTATGGTCATGCACCCTTGATGAGTGGTCTATTTTTACTAAATCTTGATAGTAGTGATACACATGTTCGTAGTATTGAAGCCAAAAGATATAAGTTTAATAATGATGGTGTAACTTATCTGTGGCACTACCGTTTAGGTCATATTGGTGTAAAGTGCATGAAGAAACTCCATGTTGATGGGCTTTTGGAATCACTTGATGCTTGCGAACCATGTGAGGGAGTCCTAGACTAAGGGGTCCTCGGTTGTCCGACCTATTGGATATGGGCCAGACTGGTGGGCCGTGAAGATACAAAGCCGAAGACTCTACCCGTGTCCGGATGGGACTCTCCATGGCATGGAAGGAAAGCTTGGCATGGAAGGCATAGTTCGGGACCCCCTACCCAAGATCTACCGGTTTTGACACCGACATTGGTGCTTTCATTGAGAGTTCCACTATGCCATCGTTAAGAGGTTTGATGGCTCCTTTAGTCATTTACAACGACGCTATCCAAGGGGAAGTCTTCCTCCCCGGACAGATATTCGTGTTCGGTGGCTTCGCACCGAGGGCCAACTCGCTTGGCCATATGGAGCAGATCGAAAGCTACGCCCCTGGCCATTAGGTCAAATTTGGAAGCTTGAACTACATCGCAGATATTTGTGGAGACTTGATCTTCGACGGATTCAATACCACGGCAGCTGCTCCCTTCCACCATGATGAACATGACATAAATATGCCATCGGTCCATACGCAGGAGATAGTACCTATAGCTGCTCTGGCCATAGATCCAGAGCAGATCGCGCCATCCGAGGACGGGAAGCTCAACCCCGCCACAGAAGCCGCAGACTTAGCAGCGTTGGATCCGCACACAGACTTAACTTCAAGTGACATCTATGTCACGGGAGCTACGGACTCGTCTCCGGCTATAGGTTCCGAACCTTATGCGTCCGCGTACGTCGACCTTGATCGGTCATCAATCGTCGAATTCAGCTCCGCGGACATCTTCCGACACTCGCCCTTGGGCGACATGTTAAACTCATTAAGAGCACTATCCTTAGCGGGGGGCTGACGGCCGAACTGTATCTGGTTCGAACTGAAGGCTGACAACGGAGAATTTTGCTTCCCACCCACCGCCCACTTCATACACACTGTCGAAGACTTAACCGACACGCTCGATTACGGCTCCGAAGACATCGACGGTATGGACGACGATGCCGATGAGGAGCCGGGCCAAGACCCACCATTTACTGGACGCTGGACGGCCACCTCTTCCTACGACGTGTACATGGTGGATACACCTAAAAGAACTAATGATGATGACAAAGAAGATCCAGTTGAGGACGAACCTCCTGTGATACAACCAAAACACCAGCGTCAGCGGCGCCACTCTAAGTCGCGTCATGGAATAGACGGGATACTCGCATAGGGGAAAATAACACTCTGGAAGGTGCCGAAGACAACAAAGACGCCTTCGATGCAACTGCCGTAAAAAATGAACGGGAAGACGAGCAAGTTAGCCCTGATGGACAGGCCATGCATGAAGACTAGGAGGACAATAATTATATTCCGCTCTCCGAGGATGAGGCGAGCCTCGGTAACGAGGATTTCATCGTGCCTGAGGAACCTCAGGAGAAGGAGCTCTTTAAATGCCGGCTAATAGCCACTGCAAGGAGCCTGAAAAAGAAGCAGCAGCAGCTTCAAGCTGACCAAGATGTTCTCAACGACAGATGGACTGATGTCCTAGCAGCCGAAGAACACGGCCTCAAGCGCCCAGCCAAAAACTACCCGAAGCGCAAATTACTACCTCAGTTCGACGACAAGGCGCCAGAGCACATACCATCATCGCGCAATGTGGCTGACCGACCACCACGTGGTCGGGATAAAGCGGCAACTCAAGCCGAACACCAGCCCGCCCCGCCTTATCATAAAGGCAGGGGAAAAACAGCTCGAGATCATACATATGACCTTTGGCAAGATCTGGACAACAGAATAGGACATACCAGATGGATCTACGGATCGCGGGTTCATGCCCCGACATGTGACATCAACTATGTATTCGGACATGACAAGCCTAGTCACTCCCGAGCCAAAAACCGTAGACTGACTCCATCGGAGCTACGTCGCAATGTGGCCCAACATAGAGGCGCCGCACACCCTCTTTGCTTCACAGACGAAGTAATGGAGCACAAATTCCCAAAAGGGTTTAAACCCGTAAATATCGAATCATATGATGAAACAACTGATCCCGTGGTATGGATTGAGGATTTCCTTCTCCATATCCACATGGCATGCGGCGATGACCTTCATGCCATCAAATACCTCCCGTTAAAACTCAAAGGTCCAGCTCGGCATTGGTTAAACAGTCAGCCCGAAAATTCTATTGGCAACTGGGAGGATTTGGAAGACGCCTCCCGCGGCAACTTCCAAGGCACATATGTCCGGCCACCAGACGCCGATGACTTCAGCCATATAGTTCAACAGCCCGGAGAATCATCCAGGAAGCTCTGGACTTGGTTCTTAGTTAAAAAGAACCAAATCATCGACTATCTGGACGCGGAAGCCCTAACAGCCTTCAAACACAGCGCACGGGACGAGTGGCTTGCCCGCCACATCGGTCAAGAAAAACCAAAATCCATGTCAGCCCTTACCGCTCTGATGACCCGCTTTTGCGCGGGAGAAGAGCTCGTAGATGCAACAGCGCCAACGATCGGGGCACTTCCGAAGTCCGAAACGGCAATGGCAAACCTGGACGCAGCAAACACAAACGTCGCAATGATAATGAAAGAACGCGCGACACAACGGTCAACGCCGGATTCAGCGGCCCCAAACCCGGTCAACGGAAAAAGGCATTCAAGGCAAACAGAGACGAACCATCCAATTTAGACAAGATATTGGATCGGCCCTGCCAGATTCATGGCAACCCCGATAAACCAGCTAATTACACAAATAGAAGCTGTTGGGTCTTCAAGCAGGCCAGCAAGCTCAACGCCGAACACAAGGGGAAAAGGCCGCCTAGTGATAGCGATGACGAAGAGATTCACCAACTAAATACCGGGGGTCAGAAGCAATTGCCCCGGAGGTAAAAACAGTGAACATAGTATACATGACACACGCCCCTACAGAGGAGCATAAGACGTACTCCCTCCGGATTGAGGATCATACTACGTTCCCTCCAGCTGGAGTACAAGTCGGTCTTATTAAACCGCATACCTTGTCGGCCATTAAGTCGCTGGTCTCCATTCAGTAGGATCGACCAATTATGGAGTGGACTAGCAGTTCGGCCTCCACCATCCGCCTCATACACCCGGAAATCTATACCGCGCATACATAACTATGCACTTAAAATACCATGGGCATTGGCGGAGGCACAATACGGACGGGCCTAGAAGTACTTCCATAACCCCCTTCTTTTCTTTTCTTTTCTTTTCTGACCACTTTTTCTTTTTTATTATCCTTTATTACAGGTGACTCATAGGCTGGTCATCTCATCGACTCTATCAGAGTTCTGGTTTGTACATTCATCCAAAAGTTACTCCCTTTAAGGATCCCCTTCATCGAGGAAAGGCGGCACAGACGTGCGACAGGATGTCCAAAACAACTTTTTGTAGACCGCACTCTCTATTTTTGCGAGCCTGTAAAATGCCTTCTACCTCAGCCGTCGACCCTTGGCATGTCAAATAGCCAGGGTCGTGGCGATATTATATACAAAACAATGATTGGCATGTCACTCAAGTTCTAGTGAATATAATCTATATCCAGTATTCACTTTTCTCTAAAAAACTATATTTTGCTCCTTGTGTTATTTCAACACCTCGCTAGGGGCTCGATATGGGAACAAACTAAATTGCTAACAAGTCCGAACAGCTTTATAGCATAATTCGACGTCGCGAGTTTGGCCTTATATGCATCAGCACCGAATCATGTCTTGGGTCAATAGTTGGGTTGCCCAGCTCCTGTGCTTTCTATCTTACATTCCACTCTATCGGCTTAGGTAGTAAAGGGAGAACTACTGCGATTGTGCCCTGGTTTACCCAGACGAGCACCTCAGTAGAGAACACCGAAAACTGACTATCATGATGTGGCGAGAGCTGGTCAACCACTCGACGACTTATCAGAATCTTTCGCGATTCCCTCCGTATTACACGAAGGACCTTTCCTTAGGTCATACATGTAAATTCACCACATTGGGATAACAACGTACATACCAGGGTTTATATAATAGACCAACCACAAAACTCCTATGGCTAAGTGAAAGTGTTAACGCCCTATAGTTCGATTGCCTCGTTCACCGCATTGACACATCCTTCATGGACCAAGATGTTGGGTTAAGAGTGATCATGTGCTTTTCCGAACACCTCCGTACTTTCCACGTGGGGGCTGAAGCCGATGACTGGAAAACTTTCATATTATGCAAAAATGGCCACACAGGAGGAACCAAAAGCTTTCAAGCAAAAACCATAATATTATCACCATATTATCTTTTACAATTCAATACATTTCATTCAAAAATTATATCTTTCGAGCACTGACCCTCTATCAAGTGGGCACCCTCTAAGACGTCCTCGAAATAGTGTTCGGGTGTGTGATCGTCCTTACCCTTGAGGGGACTCCTCGCTGCAACATCAGTGGCCTTCATCTTGGCCCAGTATGTTTTGACACGGGCAAAGGCCATCCGTGCACCTTCAATGCACGCGGAACGCTTAACGGTGTCGATATGCGGCACCCCATCCACAAGCCGCTACACCAAACCGAAGTAACTATTTGGAATGGGCTCAGTAGGCGACAGTAGGACTATGATGTCCTTCATGGCAGAACCAGATATCCTGTGGAGCTTGGCCCACTGGGCCATCTGCTCATTTAGTAACAACTAATGCTTTGGCGCGCCAAACTGTGACCAAAAAAGTTTCTCCGTGGCACACCCTTCCTGCACTTGGTAAAATTGCGCCTCATCGTAGGCGCTCTTCGGCAGGTCCAAAAATGTGTCCGGAGAGCTCCACATTTGATTAAGCGGGGAATACTTTGGATCACCGAACTTCGTCTGTAATAAGAAAGGCTTACCAGCCGCTATCTTCCCAGCTTGCCGGATCTCTTCCCGAGCCACTCTAGACTCAGATAGTGCTTCTTTCGCCTCTTGTAAGGCCTTGTCGTGATCGGCCGCTTTGGCCTTTTTATCCTTCTTGAGGAATTCACACTGGGCGGCAGTTTCTTCCAGCTTGCGCGCCATGATAGAAATTCTTTCCTCACACTGGTGCCGAGCAGCCTATTCGGTTTTTAACTCTTCAGCTGCCTTATGGGTAGCCAAATTACTCATCCAGGCTTGCTCCTTGGCAAGGACAAGCTCAACTCGAAGGGCCTCGACCGCAGCAACACCATTTGTAGTTATGTGTATCTCAGTATACAATTCCAACTTCATGGTCATGTTATCATGCATACATATACTGACTGACCCAAAAACATACCTTGCGCCTCATCAAGACGCCTGTTGATCAGCATGATGTCATCATCCGCCTCATCAATCTTCTGCTACAGATTCGCAACCTCCGCGGATCGGGCAGTAGCAGGGGAGGTAACAGCCTGTGTTCCAAGTAATCAGATTATTTCCTGGATAAATATTTTTGATCCTCTGATTGCCTCCCTTGGGAAGCCTATCAGAGTCTCAAGGGCTACTATCTATACACAGGAGTATTTTGTGAATAAAACACAATTGAAAGCGTTACAGCACAAACCTCGAAGCCTCTTTGCAGGCTCGTGAAGGCCTCATTCAATCCGCTTTTTGCGGCAGGACCTTTTCAACCACTGTACCCATCAAGGTACGATGGTCTTCATACACGGACGCCTTTCGCAGCATGTTCGTCAATGTATCCGGCACTTCTGGATCTCCAGAAGCTGCCGTAGCAGCACGGACCCCCTTCGAAGGGATCCGTTCATTCGCCCCTAGAGTTGTCTCCGGCTGAAAGACGGACAGTCTGGGGCCTTTATTGTTGGTCCCCGGACCCTGGGCTACCGAAGTATCACCTTCGGTTCATGTTTTCGTCATCCCTCGCATCACTTGTGGATCAGGAGAGACCCTCCAGGATGACACCTTGAAGTCATCCGCCTTATTGGGTGAGGAGACTGGTGGAGGCGTCTCGCTTTCCATCATCTCTGGGAGAAGATCTCCCGAGGAAGATGATTGTTGAGGAAGACTATGCACCGAGCTGCAAAAACATACATTCTAGATGTTACCCTGGTCATAGGAGAGGAACGGGGTATGTGTAAAACACCCTTGTTCGCTTACGACTTAGGATTGTCCTCGCTGGGGGACTGCGCGATAACGTCATCCTTCAAGCCCAAGCCGCCCGATAGGGGCATCTTGCCTCGCTTGGGAGCCTTTTCCTCCCAATCTTCAGAGACGACCCTTTTCTTACCATGGGGAGAATGAAGGTTGGCTTATCCTTTACTTTTGTCTTCGGGCGATGGGATTTTCATCTCCTCGGACACATCATCTAATATATCTTCCAGATGGAGGCCACCTTTGGTCCTCCCGCTCTCCGTATTGTCCTCCTTCATAGGCATCTGGTATGCTGCTGGGGCCAGCATCCTTGTTAACGAAATCCGCTGAGTCTTCGGGAAGGAGGGCCGAACACCTGATTCACTCTACTTTCTTTATCCAGCCCTAGAAGAGAATGATGTGGTCAGTGTTGCACTATGGCATACTTTGCTAAAAAAATTGTCCGGAAATAGAGTGCTTACCGAGGTATCCGGATGGTTGCGGTCAAGACCGATGTCTTCGGTGGTGTCCGGCCACTGTTTTCGTTTCCTAAAAAACAGCTTCCACATTCCTTTGTGGGAAATACCAAAGAAGTCTTGGAGGGTCCATGGTCCTTCCGGGTTAAACTCCCACATACGGAGAGGCCGCCGTTGGCACGGCAGAACCAGGCGGACTAGAGTTACTTGAACCACATTGATAAGAGTGACGTCCTAATCAAAGAGGCTCCGGATGCGACTCTGTAGAGTCTGCACTTCGTCAATTGATCCCCAGTCCAATCCTTTATTAATCCATGACGCAAGCTGTAATGGAGGGCCAGATCGAAACACAGGTATAGCCGCCCACTTGGTACAGCAGGTTTCAGTGACATAAACCCACTCCTGCTACCATACGTCAGGAGTTTCGGTGAAAGAGCCTTTCGGCCAGGGAGCATTGATAAGTTTGCTCACGTTAGCACCTCCGCACTCCGCTTGTTCCCCATCGATTACCTTCGGCTTCACACTGAAGCTCTTGAGCCATAAGCCAAAGTGTGGGGGAATGCAGAGAAAGGCCTCGCACGTGACAATGAACGTCGAGATGAAAAGAAAATAATCTGGGGCTAGATCGTGAAAATCTAGTCCATAGTAAAAGATGAGCCCCAGAACGAAGGGGTGAAGAGCGAATCCTAGCCCTCGCAGGAAGTGGGAGATGAATACGACCCTCTCGCCGGATCTGGGAGTAGGAATAACCTGTCCTCGAGCAGGGAGCCTGTGGGGAATGTCGGCGGTCAGGTATATGGCCGCACGAAGCTTCGTGATGTCCTCCTCTGTAACAGAAGAGGCCACCCACCGGCCATGAGGGATGGATCCGGACATGATTGGGAAGCTTGAAGCAATGAAGTCGAGCCTCGGGTGCTAGAACTCGAAGTTGGAAGGGCTAAGGAAAAGGTTGGCGCAAAACAAGGCGGCCCTTCACTCTTTATAAAGGCAACGGATATCAGACGCCTCCACCTAAGCGTGAAAACCTGCCTATTCCGGAGAAATCGTACCAATGGAACGGTTGGTTTATCCACGTTCATATTGATGAGAATCCCATGATAAGGGGACACGATCTCTGCTTCAACAAGACGTGCCATAAAAACCGCGCCTCAAAATGTGGAACGGCGGGACAAGAAACGGTTCGAAATAATGACCGAGCAAATGTGATGTCACGTTACAAAAAGTTGTCAGCAGATTAGACTCATGAAATATTATACTCTCTATAGTTGTCAGCAGATCCGGACACATTCGTTTCATCCGAAGACTATTTTGGAGTATTCGGAAAAGGGAACCCGCCTTGCAATGCCAAAGAAAATCTGCGCGCCTGACACCTCGTCATTGAAGCCTGGTTCAGGGGCTACTGAGGGAGTCCTGGACTAAGAGGTCCTCGGGCGTCCGACCTATTGGATATGGGCTGGACTGATGGGCCGTGAAGATACAAAGCCGAAGACTCTACCGTGTCCGGATGGGACTCTCCTTGGCGTGGAAGGCAAGCTTAGCGAACAAATATGAAGATTCCTTTATGTGTAACCGATCCTATGTAACACTAGACCCCCCCGGTGTTTATATAAACCGGGGGCTAGGTCCGTAGATAGATATCCTCATAATCATAGTTAGGCTAGGCTCTTAGGGTTTAGCCATTACGATTTCGTGGTAGATCAACTCTTGTAATACTCATATTCATCAAGATCAATCAAGCAGGAAGTAGGGTATTACCTCCATAGAGAGGGCCCGAACTTGGGTAAACATCATGTTCGCCGTCTCCTGTTACCATCGATCCTAGAACCATAGTTTGGGACCCCCTACCCAAGATCTGCCGGTTTTGACACCGACACCATGCCTCATGGGCAAGATGAATAAGACTAAGTTCCCTGGAACAATGGAGAGAGCAACTGGCCTGTTGGAAATAATACATAGTGATGTATGCGGTCCGACGAGTGTTGAAGCTCGCGGCGGGTATCGTTATGTTCTTACCTTCATAGATGATTTGAGAAGATATGGGTATATCTACTTGATGAAACATAAGTCTGAAACATTTGAAAAGTTCAAAGAATTTCAGAGTGAAGTGGAAAATCATCGTAACAAGAAAATAAAGTTTCTACGATCTGATCATGGAGGAGAATATTTGAGTTACGAGTTTGGTCTTCATTTGAAACAATGCGGAATAGTTTCGCAACTCACGCCACCCGGAACACCAGAGCGTAATGGTGTGTCTGAACGTTGTAACAGCACTTTATTAGATATGGTGCAATCTATGATGTCTCTTACTGATTTACCGCTATCGTTTTGGGGTTATGCTTTAGAAACGGCTGCATTCACGTTAAATAGGGCACCATCGAAATCCGTTTAGACGACACCTTATGAACTGTGGTTTGGCAAGAAACCCAAGTTGTCCTTTCTTAAAGTTTGGGGCTGCGATGCTTATGTGAAAAATCTTCAACCTGATAAGCTCAAACCCAAATCGGAGAAATGTGTCTTCATAGGATATCCAAAGGAGACTGTTGGGTACACCATATATGACAGATCCGAAGGCAAGATATTCATTGCTAAGAATGGATCCTTTATAGAGAAGGAGTTTCTCTCGAAAGAAGTGAGTGTGAGTAAAGTAGAACTTGATGAGGTAACTGTACCTGCTCCCTTACTGGAAAGTAGTTCATCACATAAATTAGTTCCATTGATTCCTACACTAGTAAGTGAGGAAGCTAATGATGATGATCATGAAACTTCTGATCAAGTTACTACCGAACCTCGTAGGTCAACCAGAGTAAGATCCGCACCAGAGTGCTACGGTAATCCTGTTCTGGAGGTCATGCTACTTGACCATGACGAAGCTACGAACTATGGGGAAGCGATGATGAGCCCAGATTCCACAAAATGGCTTGATGCCATGAATCTGAGATGGGATCCATGTATGAGAACAAAGTGTGGACTTTGGTTGACTTGCCCGATGATCGGCAAGCCATAGAGAATAAATGGATCTTCAAGAAGAAGACTGACACTGACAGTAATATTACTGTCTACAAAGCTCGACTTGTTGCGAAAGGTTTTTAACAAGTTGAAGGAGTTGACTACGATGAGACCTTCTCACCCGTCGCGATGCTTAAGTCCATTCGAATCATGTTAGCAATTGCCGCATTTTATGATTATGAAATTTGGCAAATGGATCTCAAAACAGCATTCCTTAATGGATATTTTAAAGAAGAGTTGTATATGATGCAACTAGAAGGTTTTGTTGATCCAAAAGGTGCTAACAAAGTGTGCAAGCTCCAGCGATCCATTTCTGGATTGGTGCAAGCCTCTCGGAGTTGGAATATATGCTTTGATAGTTTGATCAAAGCATATGGTTTTATACAGACTTTTGGAGAAGCATGTATTTACAAGAAAGTGAGTGGGAGTTTTGTAGCATTTATGATATTATATGTGGATGACATATTGCTTATCGGAAAGGATACTGAATTTCTGAATAGCATAAAAGGATACTTGAATAAGAATTTTTCAATGAAAGACCTCAGTGAAGCTGCTTATATATTGGGCATTAAGATCTATAGAGATAGATCAAGACACTTAATTGGACTTTCACAATGCACATGCCTTGACAAAGTTTTGAAGAAGTTCAAAATGGATCAAGCAAAGAAAGGGTTCTTGCATGTGTTACAAGGTGTGAAGTTGAGTCAGACTCAATGCTCGACCACTGCAGAAGATAGAGAGGAAATGAAAGTCATTCCCTATGCTTCAGCCATAGGTTCTATCATGTATGCAATCCTGTGTACCAGACCTAATGTGTGCCTTGCTATTAGTTTAGCAGGGAGGTACCAAAGTAATGCAGGAGTGGATCACTGGACAACGGTCAAGAACATCCTGAAATACTGGAAAAGGACTAAGGATATGTTTCTCGTTTATGGAGGTGACAAAGAGCTCATCACAAACAGTTATGTCGATGCAAGCTTTGACACTGATCCAGATGAATCTAAGTCACAAACCGGATACATATTTTTATTGAATGGTGGAGCTGTCAGTTGGTGTAGTTCCAAGCAGAGTGTCGTGGCGGGATCTACATGTGAAGCGGAGTACATAGATGCTTCAGAAGCAGCAGATGATGGATTCTGGATGAAGGAGTTCATATCCGATCTAGGTGTTATACCGAGTGCATCGGGTCCAATGAAAATCTTTTGTGACAATACTGGTGCAATTGCCTTGGCAAAGGAATCCAGATTTCACAAGAGAACCACGCACATCAAGAGATGCTTCAATTCCATCCACGATCAAGTCAAGGAGGGAGACATAGAGATTTGCAAGATACATACGAATATGAATGTTGCAGACCTGTTGACTAAGCCTCTCACATGAGCAAAACATGATCAGCACCAAGACTCCATGGGTGTTAGAATCATTACTGTGTAATCTACATTATTGACTCTAGTGCAAGCGGGAGACTGAAGGAAATATGCCATAGAGGCAATAATAAAGTTGTTATTTATATTTCCTTATATCATCATAAATGTTTATATTTATGCTAGAATTGTATTAACCGGAAACTTAGTACATGTGTGAATACATAGACAAACTGAGTGTCACTAGTATGCCTCTACTTGACTAGCTCGTTAATCAAAGATGGTTAAGTTTCCTAACCATAGACATGAGTTGTCATTTGATTAATGGGATCACATCATTAGAGAATGATGTGATTGACTTGACCCATTAGTTAGCTTAGCATGATGATCATTTAGTTTGTTGCTATTGATTTATTCATGACTTATACATGTTCCTATGACTATGAGATTATGCAACTCCTGAATACCGGAGGAACACTTAGTGTGCTATCAAACGTGACAACATAATTGGGTGGCTATAAAGATTCTCTACAGGTGTCTCCGATGGTGTTTGTTGAGTTGGCATAGATTGAGATTAGGATTTGTCACTCTGTGTATCGGAGAGGTATCTCTGGGCCCTCTCGATAATGCACATCACTATAAGCCTTGCAAGCAATGTGACTAATGAGTTAGTTACGGGATGTTGCATTACAGAACGAGTAAAGAGACTTTCCAGTAACGCGATTGAACTAGATATTGAGATAGTGATGATCGAATCTCGGGCAAGTAACATACCAACGATAAAGGGAACAACATATGTTGTTATGCGGTTTGACCGATAAAGATCTTCTTATAATATGTAGGAACCAATATGAGCATCCAGGTTCCGCTATTGGTTATCGACCGGAAGTGAGTCTCGGTTATGTCTACATAGTTCTCGAACCCGTAGGGTCAGCATGCTTAACATTCGATGACGTTTGGTATTATGAGTTTATGTGTTTGATGTACCGAAGGTTGTTCGGTGTCCCGGATGTGATCACGGACATGACGAGGAGTCTTGAAATGGTCGAGACATAAAGATCGATATATTGGAAGGCTATGTTTAGACATCGGAATGGTTCCGGGTGAGTTCGGGCATTTACCGGAGTACTGGGGGGTTACCGGAACCCCCCAGGGAGTTATTGGGCTTTAATGGGCCTTAGTGGAGAGAGAGAGGGGTGGCTAGGGAAGGCCGCGCGCCCCCTTTCCTTCTCCCTCTCTCCTACTTCCCTCTTCTCCTACTCCAACTTGGGAAAGGGGGAATCCTACTCCCAATGGGAGTAGGACTCCCCCCTTGGCTCCTCTACTCCTCCATGAGAGGTCCGGCCCTTCTGCTCCTCCGCTCCTTTATATACAGGGGAGGGGGCACCCCATAGACACACAAGTTGATTGTTTAGCCGTGTGCGGTGCCCCCTCCATAGATTTCCACCTAGGTCATATCATTGTAGAGCTTAGGCGAAGCCCTGCGTTGGTAACTTCGTCATCACCGTTATCACACCGTCGTGCTGACGAAACTCTCCCTCAACCTTAGCTGGATCTAGAGTTTGTGGGACGTCACCGAGCTGAATGTGTGCAGATCGTGAAGGTGCCGTACCTTCGGTGCTAGGATCGGTCAGATCGTGAAGACGTACGACTACATCAACCGTGTTGTCATAACGCTACCGCTTATGATCTATGAGGGTACGTGGAAAACACTCTCCCCTCTAGTTGATATGCATCACCTAGATGGATCTTGCGTGTGCGTAGGATTTTTTTTTGAAATTACTGCGTTGCCAAACATTTATCACTATGAAGAATATGAAGGATGTTAAGACTAAGATTTTCCCCTGAAAGATGAGGGGAGGTAAGGAACTGCCATCTAGTTCTGCTTTAGATTCGCCTTCTGTTATAAGTAAACTTGCAACACCACCACATGCTATCAATTCTAATATGTCGCAAGTTATTGATGATGCTACTTCTGCTATGGATAATGCTTATGATGATGCTAGTACCTTGCTTAATAACAATGATGTGCCACTTGGTGAATTTCCTGATGAACAAATTGCTAGAGTAATACAACATGATGTTGTTGAATCTGATGATGAGCTTGAAACTGAAACTCCTGAAACATCTGCTATAACTAGTCTTCCTAGATATGAATTGCCTAAGGTACCAGCAGGTTATGTTATGAGTGAACAAACAACTAGAGATATTCTTGCTTGCAGAGATAGAGATGATCTAGAGAAATTATTATGCAAGTATAAAGAAAAATCTCTGAATGCTAGAATGAAATATGATCCTAAGTTTGCTACTTCACTTATCTTTATTGATGACAAGGATTACGAATTCTCTGTCGACCCAGAGTTAATTACTTTGGTTGAATCTGATCCTTTCCATGGTTATGAAACTGAAATTGTTGTGGCACATCTTACTAAGTTGAATGACATAGCCACCCTTTTTACTCATGATGAGAAAACTCGCTACTACTTTATTCTCAAATTATTTCTGTTCTCATTAAAGGGTGATGCTAAAGCTTGGTATGATACTCTTGTTCCTGGTTGTGTGCGTAGTCCCTAGGATATGATTTATTACTTCTCTGAAAAATATTTTACTGCTCATAAGAAACAAGTTACCTTACAGGAAATATTTAACTTTGTGCAAACTAAAGAAGAGAGTCTCCCACAAGCTTGGGGGAGGCTTTGGTAGTTACTTAATGCTTTGCCTGATCATCCTCTTGAGAAAAATGAAATACTTGATATCTTCTATAATGGACTAACCGATGCTTCTAGGGACTTCCTAGATAGTTGTGTTGGTTATGTTTTCAGGGAACAAACTATTGGACAAGCTGAAGAACTATTGAATAACATATTGAAAAATTATGATGATTGGACTCTTCCTGAACCAACGCCTAAACCCACTCCAAAGAAGAGGGGTATATTATATCTCAGTCCTGAAGATATGCAAGAGGCAAAGAAATCTATGAAGGAAAAAGGTATTAAAGCTGAGGATGTTAAAATTTTACCTCATGTTGAAGAAATACATGGGCTTAATACACCACCATTGCCTAAGGTGGTAGAGGTAAATTCTCTTATGGAATTCAGTGATAATGACAATACTCACAATATGCATCCTAGCCAATGCCTTTATGAGTTTGAAAACTACATTAGAAAACAAGATCACTTCAAAGCAAATGTTATGAAACAATTGAAATACAATTCTGATATGATTGCTCGCTTGAGTGACTTGTTATTTAGAATATCAAATGATGTTAGGGGTGTTGGAAAGCATGCTTCTATGTCTCAAACTCTGTTAGAACAAGTTGCTAAATCACAAAGAGAATTGTTTGATGAAATGAATAATAATATACATGACTTTGCTGTTAGAGGTGTAACTAGAGGAGGTAAAATGACTCAGGAACCACTTTATCCCGAGGGACACCCAAAAAGAATAGAACATGATTCACAAAGGAACAACATCACTACACATATTCCTTCTAAAAAGAAAAAGAAGAACAAAAATGATAGGACTTTGCACACTTCTAGTGAACCTGAAATAGAAAAAACTCCTGATAATGATAATGAAACTTCTATCTCAGATGCTGAAACTCAGCCTGGTAATGAACACTCACCTAGTGGTAACGAAAAAGATAATGTTGATGTTCTCGAAAATACTCAACCAAATAATAAAGAACCAGACAATGATGTTGAGATAGAGCCACCAGTTGATCTTGATAACCCACAACCTAAGAATAAAAGGTATCATAAAAGAGACTTCATTGCTAGAAAACACGGTAAAGAAAGAGAACCATGGGATCAAAAACCTATGCCTTTTCCACTCAAGTCAACTAAAAAGACCGATGATGAAGAATTTGAACACTTTGCTGAAATGCCGAGGCCAGTCTTTTTGCGTACTCGCTTGACTGATATCTTGAAAATGCCTCCTCATGCAAAGTATATGAAAGACATCATCACAAATAAGAGAAAATACCAGAAGCTGAAATCTCCACTATGCTTGCTAATTACACTTTTAAAGATGGAGTACCTGAAGAACTTGTAGATCCGGGAATACCAACTATACCTTGCTCCATCAAAAAGAATTATGTGAAAACTGCTTTGTGTGATTTAGGAGCTGGTGTTAGTGTTATGCCTTTCTCTTTATATAAAAGACTTGATTTGAATAAACTCACACCTACTGAAATATCTTTGCAAATGGATGATAAATCAACTGCCATACCTATCAGTATATGTGAGGATGTGCCTGTTGTTGTTGCTAATGTTACTATTTTGACTGACTTTGTTATACTTGAGATGCCCGAGGACGACAACATGTCGATTATCCTTGGTAGACCCTTCTTGAATACTGTAGGGGCTGTTATTGATTGCAATAAAAGCAAGATCACTTTTCATATCAATGGTAATGAGCATGCAATGCACTTTCCGAAGAAACAATTCCAAGTGAATGGTATTAATGTTATTGAAAAATCTTCGACAATCACTATTAGAAGTTTTCAAATACCTCTACCTACTGTTAAAAAGAAATATGAAATGCTTATTGTTGGGGACATTCATATCCCTATTGAGGTAACTTAGTGATTTTACGAAAGTTCTTCGGTTTCATGCTAACCGGAAGTGGTTTTTAATAAGACTTGATCAACCTTATTAATGGATCATTTTTGAGCGGTATGAAGTTGATGAATTTAGTAAGCACTACCTTCTGTCCCTACTTTTTGTTTTCTATTTTTATTAGTTAAATAAAATAAAATGCCATGTTTTGTCTGTTTTTTGAGTTTCCCATGCAATAAAAAATGACCCAAAAATAAAAGTTCTCAGCATGCCTTGAAAATTTAATGTAGTTTTTTTCTGAATATTTCTGAATTTTTGGTGCAAATAACATCAAAGGGAGGTGCACCAGGTGGGCACAACCGACTTGGGCGCGCGAGGACCCCTAGGCGCGCCCTGGTGGGTTGTGGTCCCTACGTGGGCCCCCTCACTTACTGTAACACCCCGGACACACCCGCCGGTGGTCGTTACTCCTGGCAGGATCTAGACTGGCCCCACAAATCAATACTAGTCTTTTCTGTGCACTTTGTCCTCACTCGTGCGCACCCGGGAGCAACTTCCCGGTCGGTCACCCATCCTGAAACTACTCCAAGCTAAGCACGCTTAACATTGGAGTTCTTTTCGAATGGGCTCCCAGAAAAGAAGGAATTCCTTATTGATATGAGTACTCTAACATCCCTATTAAGCCAGGCTATCACATACACCCCCACTCAGAGGAACCGGTGTCCTCATCGGGCCACAGGAACGCTCCCTCTTGGCACATACGTCTGTGCATCCAGTCCGGTACATGTGCCATGTCGTGTGCCACGACGGGTCACAAACATCATGAACAACATGACCACACACCTGTCCGCAAACATCCTGTAACCACGAGGGTCGGCTCTGATACCAACTTCTAATGCCTCGGACACACCCGCCGGTGGTCGTTACTCCTGGCAGGATCTAGACTGGCCCCACAGATCAATACTAGTCTTTTATGTGCACTTTGTCCTCACTTGTGCGCACCCAGGAGCAACTTCCCGGTCGGTCACCCATCCTAAAACTACCCCAAGCTAAGCACGCTTAACAGTGGAGTTCTTCTCGAATGGGCTCCTGGAAAAGAAGGAATTCCTTATTGATATGAGTAGTCTATCGTCCCTATTAAGCCAGGCAATCACACTTACCTCTTAACACCACATCATCACTTACCTCCAGAAAAATTCTCCATTGTTCTCTCTCCCGTGTTCTTGCTCTCAAACCCGCAGATTTCGATCTCTTTGCTCAAAGCTCTGTTTCCGAAACTGTTTTGGGGGATTGTTGCTTAATATGTGACTCCACCATTTGTCTAATTAGTTTCTGTTTTAGTGGTTTATATTTTTAATAATTAGCTACTCTTGGTGCTACTGTAGATGAGCTTGCATGTTGAATTCTTAGTGTTCTAAGTAGTTTGAATGCTTGCTATGGTCTCTATGTATCCCTATGAGTAGTTGGTATCATTCTTATAAAGTTTTGTTGATAATTTTTTTGTCACTCAAAACTTTTCAGAAAATTGTACGTGAACACGATGAACCTTTTTGGAAGGAGTTCTTCGAGGAGGCGATCCTCGGGGGCATCTTCTAGTGACAGCTCTTCTCGCCGGTCCTATGTTGAACTGAGTGAAAGTTCCACATGAGATGCGGCCACCAAAACATGCTTATGGCCTTTCGATGAGTATATGGTGTATGTGGGAATTAAGGAGGAATTTGAGCAATATGTTCACAATGCCGGTCTCAGTCCCTACATTTCAGATAAGTGCGAATAACGCCACATTCTCACTGAATCGTTTGTCAAAGGATTTAAATTCCATCCCCGTGAGTCTAGGGTATCGTTTATGCTTTATGATAATCCATTTACCATCTCACTAGAAAAATTTTGCTTACCACTGCAAACTGCCATTCTGGGGTTCGCTTGACGAACCGCCAAGAGCTGAATACCAATCTTTCTTGACTAGCCTTTGCTACGGTGAGACAAGGGGAGTGACACAAGGAAGAATAAAGAGCATTCCTTTTCCCGTAATTCAGTACTTTGCATTATTTAATGGGAAATGTATAGTAGGCAAGCAAGACTGTAGTACACTTTGTGCTCCACACTTGAGCCTCATACACACCGCTCTCACCGATGAAAGGAATTATAACATTGGAGCAATTGTTGCACGCAGACTCCAGCATAACGCTAATAGTGGCTGGTTCTATGGTGGTATTTATGCCACGCGCTTAGCACGAGGGTTGGGTGTTGCACCTTTGCCCTTTGACCCTATCCTACCCACGCAGTATTTGGACTTCGACACCTTCAAAGATCCTTAAAGGAAAAATTGATAACTTCACTTATAATCTATTGTTTAACCAAAAATCTGTTGTGCACACATATTTTCCTGCACCTGCTCTTTTTGACTTTCAGAGCAAAGGAAGATATTTTGTTCTTGAGAGCGAGGCTTGAGCTCACAACATAGCAGTGGAGGCAGCACGGCAGGCCGAGGCATCCGCACCGAGAGCCTCCGTGAGCTACCACGCTAACTACTACCATCCAGGCTTCTGATCGACTACCAAGTTAGGCCAAAAGCCTAAGCTTGGGGGAGTACATGTTTCTCACCGACATTACATTCATGTCCACTTATTTTCATTTGTCGGTGTTCACACTTTTTCATTGTATCATCCATGTTAATTCTATTTTTCTTGCTTTCTTCTTGTGTGTTTGAAAAACTTTAGAAAAACCAAAAAAATTAGTTGTAGCTAATTTAATTTCTATGCATTCTTAGTAGTAATGTTAAAAAGAAAACCCAAAAAGATTTCCTTGTTCTTCTTTGGATTGTTGGGAGCTTTCCCGTGTAAATAGTTTTTCTCATTTTTGATTTTCCCTTTTTATTTGCTTGTTCAAGGAAACCAAAAACTTGAAAAATATTTTAGTGTGTTTCTCTTAATTTCTTTTCTTTTTATTCGAGTTGCACCAAGGAGAAGACCACGATGAAAACATTGAGTGGCTCTCATATGAATAACTGTTGATCTAATAATGAGCCCATTTTACCTTGTCTTCTCCTGTTGAATAAAATGTTTGCAGATTCCAACTTAGTCCATGGCACTCTTGCACTATTATTATTTTCACATCATTCGGTCGTGCAAGTGAAAGGCAATAATGACGATATTCGATGAACTGGCCAGGGCAGAGAGAAACTGGTATGAACCCGACTTGTTCTATTTGTGTAAATATGTTTAACCTAGTATCCATGATTCAGCCCATTATGATTAAACATGTTTGCAATGACAATCAGATATTATAGTTTCTCATGCCATTCATAAGTAGCTAGGAGTGGATAATGATTTATCTTGGATATCAACATTGCGTTAAAATGATTGTGATGTAGTATGATGATATGGTATCCTCCTCTGAATGTTCGAGTGGCTTGATTTGGCACATGTTCATGCATGTAGTTGAATCAAAACCAACATAGCCTCTATGATCTTTATGTTCATGGTGTTCATATCCTACTCATGCTAGTGTCAAATGTTACTTATGCAAAATGCATGTTCATGATCGTTATTGCTCTCTAGCTGGCCGCTTATGAATCTAATTGCTAGCCTTCACCTGTACTAAGTGGGAATTCTGCTTGTACATCAAAAACCTTGAACCCAAAGTTATTCCAGATGAGTCCACCATACCTACCTATATGCGGTATTACCCTGTTGTCCTAAGTAAATTTGCATGTGCCACCTCTAAAAACTTCTAAAAAATATCCTTTTTGTGTGCCTGGATCGTTCATGGAACAACAGGAGGTGGTTGGTATCTTCCATGCTAAGCGGGTTATTCTCAGGTTGAGTGGGCGTTAATAGGGATGCCCAGTCCCAAACTGCAAACAGAAAAAGAGTTAATCTCTCAAATAATCAAACAAAAACTCCCAATGGAGTCAAAACCTTTACTTTTATCACTTGGGAACCGCCACTAGCGTGCTTAGCATGGAAGATATTGATAACTAATTGTCGTGAAGTAAATGAGAAGGGTGCATGTCTCAAAACATCATTTAACTCTGTTTTAAAAAAGTTGAGCTCTGGCACTTCTGCAAATGACTAGTTCCCTCTGCGAAGGGATTATCTATTTACTTTTATGTTGTGTCATCACCATCTAAAACAAGCGCCAGAACCTGAGAGCACAACTATCTTCAGGGGCGGACCCATGTTGGCCCAGCGGGGGTCACAGGACACCGGGTAAGTTTTGATCTTGCCTTGTATATGCAGCCCATATATATTGATGTGACACCCCATGTTTAATTACATGGACACCGGTAAAGCCAGGCCATTGGGAAATTCCAAGCATTGCGCAATGCAAAGCTTTCCAGTGCGACGCGAGGCATTGATGCCCAGTCCAGTAGCGAGTGCCTAGCCCAGCGACCGATGCAGCAAGGACCACATCCATCAATCGATCTCTAGGTGTTTCTAAAAAAATCAATCGATTTCTAGGTTGTCTAAAAAAATTAATCGATCTCTGGATGGATACAATATGTTCGCTCTTCCTCTGCTTGCACAACAAACAGACCCCATGCGCCGCACTTTCTTCCCTCGTCAGTTCGGCGTACTTGTGTCGTAGATCCTGTCAGCTCAAGTCGCCGAAGCAATCGAGAAAAAATAGGTACAATGATTTCTGCACCAAATCTCCACTGCAATGCACCTCTTTAGGAAATTCGATTTTCGCTTCTTTTTTAGAACCCCTAATTCTCGTTTCTCAAACTGTAGGGTAGTTGGACTAGGGTATACGGCTAGGGATTTGAGAATTGTTGGCCTGTTGGGGATTAAATTATTTGGAATTTGGAATAATTATTCATTGCATGTGGAGGAGATTGCAATATTCTTGGAGCATCGGCCGGATGCACAAGTAGGTTTAATTGATTCATTCCATAACTGTGTGAAATCCAAGTAGCATGTACATGTGACTACATAATTCATTTCTTCTTTCTGCATCTAAATGCTCACATAGTATTTGAAAAATTATAGGTTAGCGGATTTTATTGGGAAGGTTTCTAGGGAAAAGGGGGACCTAAAATTGATTCAAGGTAAAGATGTTGCCCCCTCACATTAACACAATGATGCCTTATCCCATTTAGAATATAACAATCTTAATTTTTTAGTTTTTTCGATTACGCAAGTTTACATATTGATTTATACTAAGTGATTTTGTTTATTTGTAGGCAATTGACATCTAATGTCGCATTTTTTCTTGGAGACTCGATGATCCATTATTGTTCATGTCCCTCTGATCAACTACCATTTTAATTTAAACTTGTCATTTTGGATTTCTGTAAGTATTAACATTATTACACGGTTTTCTATACATATTGAACTGTAAACTGTATTGCTATATCCATATTATTGTTTAATATCCACAAGTATGCGATTGACATGGGACACCAGGACATTTTTGTCCTGGGTCCGCCCCTGGCTGTCATGACTTATCCATTGTGCGTAGCTAATGTTGGGTGCATCATTACTGGATGTTTTCTACCACGAATTACAATGTTTAGTCGCTGCTTGGACTTTGGAGGTGCTCTGCATTTATGTTTTGCGGTCTCAGAAAGGGCTAGCGAGATACCACTATTGTCATATTATATCATGGTTGTTTTGACAACGTGTTGCCGTTTGAGATAACTTATTATTGCTCGCTAGCTGATTATGTCATTGATATGAGTTAATATAATCTTTAAGAATTATTGTTGGTATGGTTAGTTATAATGTTCGCTGAAAACCTGGGTGCTGTTTAAGCTTATTTATGCAAAAAAGAGCAAAAGAGTTTGTAAAAGTTTTTCTTTTTCACTTTCAGTTTATCAACTGAATTGCTTGAGGAATTTAAGATTAGGGGAGTTGATACGTCTCCAATGGTATCTACTTTTCCTAACGCTTTTCCTCTTGTTTTGGACTCTAATTTGCATGATTTGAATGAAACTAACCCCGTACTGACACTGTCATTGGAATTCACTCAATTAGTTAATTATGGAACAAGAGAGCTGTTTCATCTTTGTTTTAAAGAAATATAAAAATGAATTATGAATAGAAATAAAATGATTCCACTTTTTTTATAAATATCTTTATTTAGGTAATAAAATAACTTCGTTACCTAGTTATTTTATTAACTTTTCGAATTTAACCAACTAAACCCATTCTTAATTTTTAATTATTTCAATGAGATAAATTTTGGAAAAATTAAGAATTTCAGTATTTTTTCTTATTCTTTCACAAAGAGATAAGAATTGGTCTGGTGAATCGGAAACAATTTTATAGAAAATTTGAAGTAAAAATTGCAATTTCTTTTCTTATGTTTTCAGCAGTACTACCATGGTGTTGTTTTTGTGTGGAAATAAAAGTTCTCGAAATGGAACGAAACTTTGCGAGGAATTTTTATACAATAAATAAGAAATTCTGGAGCCAAGACCTATCGGAGAGGGGCACCTGGGTGGACACAACCCACTAGGCTACGCCCCCTCTCCTGGCGCGCCTAGGTGGGTTGTCCCCACCTGGTGGCCCCACACACCCTGAAACCGACGCTATAAAATCCTATTTTCCAAAAAAATCAGGGAGAAAGAATTATCGCGATCCACGAGACGGAGCCGCCGTCACCTCTTGTTTTTCATCGGGAGGTCAGATCTGGAGTCCGTTTGGGGCTCCAGAGAGGGGGATCTTCATTCCTCGTCATCACCAATCCTTTTCCATCGCCAATTGCATGATGCTCCCCACCGGGAGTGAGTAATTCCTTCGTAGGCTTGCTGGTCGGTGAGGAGTTGAATGAGATTCATCATGTAATCGAGTTAGTTTTGTTAGGGCTTGATCCTAGTATCCACTATGTTCTAAGATTGATGTTGCTATGACTTTTCCATGCTTAATGCTTGTCACTTTGGGCCCGGGTGCCATGATTTCAGATCTGAATTGTTTATGTTATCACCATTATATCCATGTCCTTGATCGGATCTTGCAAGTTATAGTCACCTACTATGCATTATGATCCGGCAACCACGGAGTGACAATAGTTAGGACCACTCCCGGTGATGACCATAGTTTGAGGAGTTCATGTATTCACTATGTGTTAATGCTTTGTTCCGGTTCTCTATTAAAAGGAGGCCTTAATATCCCTTAGTTTCCAATAGGACCTGATAACCCGCAAGTATAGGGGATCACAATAGTTTTCGAGGGTGAATTATTCAACCCAGATTTATTGATTCGACACAAGGGGAGCCAAAGAATACTCTCAAGTATTAGCAGCTGAGTTGTCAATTCAACCACACCTGGAAACTTAAAATCTGCAGCAAAGTGTTTAGTAGCAAAGTAATATGATAGTAGTGGTAACAGTGGCAAAAGGTAAGAGTAGTAAAAGTAATGTTTTTGGTATTTTGTAGTGATGATAGCAATAGCAACGGGAAAGTAAATAAGCGAAGAACAATATGTGGAAGCTCGTAGGCAATGGATCAGTGATGGAGAATTATGCCGGATGCGGTTCATCATGTAATAGTCATAACCTAGGGTGACACTGAACTAGCTCCAGTTCATAAATGTAATATAGGCATGTATTCCGAATATAGTCATACGTGCTTATGGAAAAGAACTCGCATGACATATTTTGTCCTACCCTCCCGTGGCAGCGATGTCCTTACGGAAACTAAGGGATATTAAGGCCTCCTTTTAATAGAGTACCGGAACAAAGCATTAACAGATAGTGAATACATGAACTCCTCAAGCTACGGTCATCACCGGTAAGTATCCCGATTATTGTCACTTCGGGGTTAACGGATCATAACACATAATAGGTGACTATAGACTTGCAAGATAGGATCAAGAACACTCATATATTGATGAAAACATAATAGGTTCAGATTTGAAATCATGGCACTCGGGCCCTAGTGACAAGCATTAAGCATAGCAAAGTCATAGCAACATCAATCTCAGAACATGGTGGATACTAGGGATCAAACCCTAACAAAACTAACTCTATTACATGATAGATCCCATCCAACCCATCACCATCCAGCAAGCCTATGATGGAATTACTCACGCACAGTGGTGAGCATCATGAAATTGGTGATGGAGGATGGTTGATGATGATGATGGCGACGGATTCCCCTCTCCGGAGCCCCGAACGGACTCCAGATAAGCCCTCCCGAGAGGTTTTAGGGCTTGGCGGAGGCTCCGTATCGTAAAACGCGATGATTTCTTCTCTCTGATTTTTTTCTCCCTGAAACACAATATATAGAGTTGGAGTTGGAGTCGGAGGAGCTCCAGGGGGCCCACGAGGTAGGGGGGCGCGCCCTAGGGGGCAGGCGCGCCCCCCACCCTCGTGGACAGGTGGTGGGCCCCCCTGGCCTTCATCTTTTGCAGGTATTTTTTATATTTTCCAAAAAGTTGCTCCGTGAAGTTTCAGGTCATTCCGAGAACGTTTGTTTCTGCACATAAATTACACCATGGTAATTCTGCTGAAAACAACGCCAGTCCGGGTTACTTCCATTCAAATCATGCAAGTTAGAGTCCAAAACAAGGGCAAAAGTGTTTGGAAAAGTAGATATGAGGGAGACGTATCAACTCCCCCAAGCTTAAACCTTTGCTTGTCCTCAAGCAATTCCGTTGACAAACTGAACGTGATAAGAAAAACTTTTACAAACTCTGTTTGCTCTTGTTGTTGTAAATATGTAAAGCCAACATTCAAGTTTTCAGCAAAGATTATAACTAACCACATTCGCAATAACGCTTAGGTCTCAAGTTTACTCATATCAATAGCATAATCAACTAGCGAGCAATAATAATAAATCTTGGATGACAACACTTTCTCAAAACAATCATAATATGATATAACAAGATGGTATCTCGCTAGCCCTTTCTGAGACCGCAAAACATAAATGCAGAGCACCTTTAAAGACCAAGGACTGACTAGACATTGTAATTCATGGTAAAAGAGATCCAGTCAAGTAATACTCAATGTAAAGTAACAGTAATGAATGCAAATGACAGCGGTGCTCTCCAACTGGTGCTTTTTAATAAGAAGATGATGACGCAGCATAAAAGTAAATAGATGAGCCCTTCGCAGAGGGAAGCAGGGATTTGTAGAGGTGCCAGAGCTCAGTTTTGAAACAGAGGTGAATAATATTTTGAGCGGTATACTTTCATTGTCAACATAACAACAAAGAGATGGACATATCTTCCATGCTACACACATTATAGGCGGTTCCCAAACAGAATGGTAAAGTTTATACTCCCCCTTCCACCAACAAGCATCAATCCATGGCTTGCTCGAAATAACGAGTGCCTCCAACTAACAAGAGTCCCAGGGGGAGTTTTGTTTGCAATTATGTTGATTTAGTTTGCATAAAGCATGGGACTGGGCATCCCGGTGACCAGCCATTTATCTCGTGAGTGAGGAGCGGAGTCCACTCCTCTTGAGAATAACCCGCCTAACATGGAAGATACGGAAAACCCTAGTTGATACATGAGCTATTCGAGCATACAAAACAGGATATTTATTTGAAGGTTTAGAGTTTGGCACATACAAATTTACTTGGAACGGCAGGTAGATACTGTATATGGGTAGGTATAGTGGACTCATGTGGAATAACTTTGGGGTTTAAGGGATTGGATGCACAAGCAGTATTCCCGCTTAGTAAAGGTGAAGGCTAGCAAAAGACTGGGAAGCGACCAGCTAGAGAGCGACAACAGTCATGAACATGCATTAAAATTAATCAACACCGAATGCAAGCATGTGTAAGATATAATCCACCATGAACATAAATATCGTGAAGGCTATGTTGATTTTGTTTCAACTACATGCGTGAACATGTGCCAAGTCAAGTCACTTAAATCATTCAGAGGAGGATACCATCCTATCATACCACATCATAACCATTTCAATAGCATGTTGGCACGCAAGGTAAACCATTATAACTCATAGCTAATCAAGCATGGCATAAGAAACTATGATCTCTAGTTGTCATTGCAAACATGTTTATTCATAATAGGCCGAATCAGGAACGATGAACTAATCATATTTACAAAAACAAAAGAGGTCGAGTTCATACCAGCTTTTCTCATCTCAGTCAGTCCATCATATATCGTCATAATTGCCTTTCACTTGCACGACCGAACGATGTGAATAATAATATTAGTGCACGTGCATTGGATTAAGCTGGAATCTGCAAGCATTCAATAAACAGGAGAAGACAAGGCAATATGGGCTCTTTTGTCATATCAACATCAATGCATATAAGAGCCACTTCAACAATTTAATCATGGTCTTCTCCTATCGACCCCGAAAGAAAAGAAAAAAAGATAAAACTATTTACACGGGAAAGCTCCCAACAA
Source organism: Triticum dicoccoides (assembly GCF_002162155.2). Lineage (NCBI taxonomy): Eukaryota > Viridiplantae > Streptophyta > Magnoliopsida > Poales > Poaceae > Triticum > Triticum dicoccoides. Next base: position 274,750,833 of record NC_041392.1, on the reverse strand, counting down.
GCAAAAGAAGAACATGAAATATTTTTGGGTTTTCTTTTTAATTACTACTACAAGCATGGAAAGTAAACTAATTAAAAGCTACAACTAATTTTTTTGGTTTTTCTTAAGGTTTATTAAACACACAAGAAGAAAGCATAAAAAGGGAAGTAAACTAGCATGGATGATACAATGAAAAAGTATGAGCACCAACATCTAGCAATGAGCGTGTGTACATAAATGTAATGTCAGTGGGAAATACGTACTCCCCCAAGCTTAGGCTCTTGGCCTAAGTTGGTCTATGGCCATGGCTGGCCTGGTGGATATCCATAATAGTACCTGGGGTTGTACTGCGATGTAGCGGCTATCGCCTGCGGAGCTGTGGCGTGGCGACGAGCGGCCTCCGCTCTCCTCTCGTACTCATCTGCCTCCTCTCTGGTAATAGTATATCTTCCTTTTGCCTGATGATCACAGAAGGCAGGATCAGGGAGAGTAATATGGACAGCGCGGCGTCTGTCAAAAATTAGTTCCTCTCGACAAACTGGTGGTGAACCATAGCATTAAAGTCTAGGTACGCATGAGGTAATTCAATATCATCTTCGCGTATGGCTACACCAAGAAAATTAGCTATGCGGGTTGCATAAATTCCTCCAAAGAAATCTACATTAAATCTATTAAGATGCAACCTACGTGCAATAATGGCTCCCAAATTGTAAGATTTATCTCCTAACACAGCACTCCTAAGAATACTGAGGTCGGGGACACACATGTGACATGCCTCATCTTTACCATTAATGCATGTACCTATGAAGAGAGCAAAATAATGTATAGCAGGAAAGTGAATGCTTCCTATGGTAGCTTGTGTTATGTCTCTAGATTCTCCCACAGTTATGCTAGCAAGAAAATCTCTAAATTCAGATTTGCGAGGATCCCTTATACTACCCCATTGTGGAAGTTTGCAAGCAGTGGTAAAATCCTCTAAGTCCATAGTATAAGAATTTTCATAAAGATCAAACAGGACAGTTGGAGAATTATGTGAAGATGAAAATTCAAACCTCCTCACAAAGGTACTAGTGAGATTGTGATACTGGCTGCACTTCTCTTCCTCGAAGCTCACAAGATCATTGTTATGAAAATATGCGTTAAATTCTTCCTTAATTCTCGCTCGATCCATAAAGTTCTCAGAAGGCCATTCACAAGGACGCACTAGAGCGTCTCTTGGTGGCTCATCATCAGCATCACCCATTGCAAGCCTGGGTCCTTGATTCCTTGAAGAACCACCCTGGAACATTTTCCTAAGCATATTTCTTCCTCTGAAAAATTCTGAATTTTTTTAGTAACTTCAAAATAAAAGTAAACCAAACTCAATAATATTGATAGCAACTACTCCTACAAGTGCCTAGAGCCTATATCATGCATCAAAACTACTTTTGACAATATAAATTTGACATGCAAGCTCAAGAACAGGGTCACCTAAGCAGCAAAAATTTGCAATGAATAAAGCATTAGAACAAAAACTAATTGGACCAATGGAGGAGTCACATACCAAGGAACAATCTCCCCAAGCAGTTTTGTGAGAGGTGCTTTGAGCAAGGAGATGGGAAATGGCAGCAAAATGAGCTTGGACTCGGGTTTGAGCTGGATATTCGTGTTTGGGGGAGGAAGAAGGAGTGTGTGGGTGAAAGGATAAGTGGAGGAGGGACACCATGGGCCCACGAGGCAGGGGGCGCGCCCTCCACCCTCGTGGGTAGGTGGTTGACCCCCCTGCTGTGTTCTCAGTGCCAAATATTCTCAAATATTCTAGAAAAAATCATATTAAATTTCAGGGCATTTGGAGAACTTTTATTTTCGGGGTATTTTTATATTGCATGGATAATCAGATAACAGACAGAAAAATATTTATTTTATTTTATTTTATAAAAATAATAGAAAGTAAAAGTGGGGTACAGAAGGTTGTGCCTTCTAGTTTCATCCATCTCATGATCATCAAAAGGAATCCACTAACAAGGTTGATCAAGTATTGTTAACGAACTCATTCCGAATAACATGGAACCGGAGAAATTTTGAATAACACTATGTTACCTCAACGGGGATATGCATATCCCCAATAATAAGAATATCATATTTCTTCTCGACAGTAGGAAGAGGAAATTCAAAACCTCCAAATATAATCGATGGGATTTTTCCAATAGAGTTGATACTATGAACTTGAGGTTGTTTCCTCAGAAAGTGTACCATATGCTCATTACCATTAACATGAAAAGTGACATTGCCTTTAGTGCAATCAATAACAACCCCTGCAGTATTCAAAAAGGGTCTTCCAAGAATAATAGACATACTATCATCCTCAGGAATATCAAGAATAACAAAGTCCGTTAAAATAGTAACGTTTGCAACTACAACAGGCACATCCTCACAAATACCGACAGGTATAGCAGTTGATTTATCAGCCATTTGCAAAGATATTTCAGTAGGTGTCAACTTATTCAAATCAAGTCTATGATATAAAGAGAGAGCCATAACACTAACACCGGCTCCAAGATCACATAAAGCATTTTTAACATAGTTTCTTTTAATGGAGCATGGTATAGTGGGTACACCGGGATCTCCTAGTTTCTTTGGTATTCCACCCTTAAAAGTATAATTAGCAAGCACAGTGGAAATTTCAGCTTCCGGTATCTTTATTTTATTAGTAACAATATCTTTCATATACTTAGCATAAGGATTCATTTTGAGCATATTAGTTAATCGCATACGCAAAAATATAGCTCTAATCATTTCAGCAAAGCGCTCAAAATCCTCATCATCCTTTTTCTTGGATGGTTTGGGAGGAAAAGGCATGGATTTCTAAACCCATGGTTCTCTTTCTTTACCATGCTTCCTAGCAACAAAGTCTTTCTTATCATAACGTTGATTTTTTGATTGTGGGTTATCAAGATCAACAGCAGGTTCAATTTCTATATAATTATCATTGCTAGGTTGAGCATCATCATGAACATTATTGTTAACATTATCACTAGTTTTAGGTTCATTACCAGATTGAGTTTCAGCATCAAAAATGGAAATATCATTTGGATTCTCAGGTTTTTTAGTAATAGGTTCACTAGAAGCATGCAAAGTCCTATCATTTTTCCTTTTCTTCCTTTTAGAAGGACTAGGTGCATCTATATTATTTTTCTGAGAATCTTGCTCAATTATCATAGGGTGGCCTTTAGGATACAAAGGTTCTTGAGTCATTATACCAGTTCTAGTAGCCACTCTAACAACATTATCATTATTCATACTATTCAATTCATTGAGCAAATCATTTTGAGCTTTAAGTACTTGTTCTACTTGAGTGGTAACCATAGAAGCATGTTTACTAATAAGTTTAAGTTCACCTTTAACATTAGACATATAATCACCCAAGTGTTCAAGCATATTTGAATTATATTTCAATTGTCTACCAAAATAAGCATTAAAATCTTCTTGCTTAGCCATAAATTTATCAAACTCATCTAAGCATGGGCTAGCAAACTTAGTAAACGGGATTTCAGCTTTATCATATCTATAGACATAATTTACCTTTACTACCTGTGTCGGGTTATCAAGACCATGAGTTTCTTCAATAGGTAATGGATTAAGATCATATGTTTCTTCAACAGGCGGTAAATTAAGACCATGTATTTCTTCAATAGGAGGTAAATTCTTAACATCTTCAGCTTTAATACCTTTTTCTTTCATAGATTTCTTTTGCCTCTTGCATATCTTCAGGACTGAGAAATGGAATACCCCTTTTCTTCAGAGTTGGTTTAGGAATAGGCTCAGGAATTGGCTCCGGAGGTGTCCAATTATTCTCATTTGTCAACATATTATTCAATAGAATTTCAGCTTCATCCGGTGTTCTTTCCCTGAAAACAGAACCAACACAACTATCCATGTAATCTCTGGAAGCATCGGTTAGTCCATTATAAAAGATATCAAGTATTTCATTTTTCTTAAGAGGATGATCAGGAAAAGCATTAAGTAATTGGAGAAGCCTCCCCCAAGCTTGTGGGAGACTCTCTTCTTCAATTTGCACAAAATTATATATATCCCTTAAAGCAGCTTGTTTCTTACGAGCAGGGAAATACTTAGCAGAGAAGTAATAAATCATATCCTAGGGACTACGCACAGAACCAGGATCAAGAGAATTAAACCATATCTTAGCATCACCCTTTAATGAGAACAGAAATATTTTAAGGATATAAAAGTAACAAGTTCTCTCATCAGTAGTGAACAGGGTGGCTATATCATTTAATTTAGTAAGATGTGCCACAACAGTTTCAGATTCATAGCCATGAAAAGGATCAGATTCAACCAAAGTAATTATATCAGGATCAACAAAGAATTCATAATCCTTATTGGTAACACAGATAGGTGAAGTAGCAAAAGCAGGGTCAGGTTTCATCCTATCATTTAAAGATTTCTTATTCCATTTAGCTAATAACCTCTTAAGTTCATGTATATCCTTGCAAGCTAAAATAGCTAAAGAAGCTTCTTTATCAAAAACATAACCCTCCAGAATAAGAGGCAAGTCTTCATCATCGATTTCATCAGTATTATCAGATTCAATATTTTCAATCTCTCTAGCCCTAGCAAGTTGTTCATCAAGAAATTCACCAAGTTGCACAGTAGTATCAAGCATAGAATTAGTTTCATCATAAGTATCATGTATAGCAGAACTGGCATCGTCAATAACATGTGACATATCAGAACGAATAGCAGAAGCAGGTTTAGGTGTCGCAAGCTTACTAAAAACAGAAGGTGAATCAAGTGCAGAGCTAGATGGCAGTTCCTTACCTCCCCTCGTAGTTGAGGGATAAATCTTGGTTCTTCAATCTTTCAAGTTCTTCATAATGATAAGCAGATATAAATACAAAGTGACTCAAAGAATAGAGCTATGCTCCCCGGCAACGGCGCCAGAAAATAGTCTTGATAACCCGCAAGTATAGGGGATTGCAACAGTTTTCGAGGGTAAAGTATTCAACCCAAATTTATTGATTTGACACAAGGGGAGCAAAAGTATACTCTCAAGTATTAGCAGCTGAGTTGTCAATTCAACCACACCTGGAAACTTAATATCTGCAGCAAAGTGTTTAGTAGCAAAGTAATATGATAGTAGTGGTAACAGTGGCAAAAGATAACAGTAGTAAAAGTAATGTTTTTGGTATTTTGTAGTGATGATAGCAATAGCAACGGGAAAGTAAATAAGCGAAGAACAATATATGGAAAGCTCGTAGGTCATGGAGCAGTGATGGAGAATAATGCTGGATGTGGTTCATCATGTAACAGTCATAACCTATGGTGACACAGAACTAGCCCCAGTTCATCATTGTAATTTAGGCATGTATTCCGAATATAGTCATACGTGCTTATGGAAAAGAACTTGCATGACATCTTTTGTCCTACCTTCCTGTGGCAGCGGGGTCCTTACGGAAACTAAGGGATATTAAGGCCTCCTTTTAATAGAGTACCGGAACAAAGCATTAGCACATAGTGAATACATGAAAACCTCAAACTACGGTCATCATCGGTAAGTATCCCGATTATTGTCACTTCAGGGTTAATGGATCATAACACATAATAGGTGACTATAGACTTGCAAGATAGGATCAATAACACTCATATATTGATGAAAACATAATAGGTTCAGATCTGAAATCATGGCACTCGGGCCCTGGTGACAAGCATTAAGCATAGCAAAGTCATAGCAACATCAATCTCAGAACATAGTGGATACTAGGGATCAAACCCTAACAAAACTAACTCGATTACATGATAGATCCCATCCAACCCATCACCGTCCAGCAAGCCTATAATGGAATTACTCACGCACGGCGGTGAGCATCATGAAATTGGTGATGGAGGATGGTTGATGATGACGATGGCGATGGATTCCCCTCTCCGGAGCCCCGAACGGACTCCGGATCAGCCCTCTCAAGAGGTTTTAGGGCTTGGCGGCGGCTCCGTATCGTAAAACGCGATGATTTCTTCTCTCTGATTTTTTTCTCCCTGAAACACAATATATAGAGTTGGAGTTGGAGTCGGAGGTGCTCCAGAGGGCCTACGAGGTAGGGGGGCGCGCCCTAGGGGGGCAGGCGCGCCCCCACCCTTGTGGACAGGTGGTGGGCCCCTGGCCTTCATCTTTTGCAGGTATTTTTTATATTTTCCAAAAAGTTGCTCTGTGAAGTTTCAGGTCATTCCGAGAACGTTTGTTTCTGCACATAAATAACACCATGGTAATTCTGCTAAAAACAACGTCAGTTCGAGTTAGTTCCATTCAAATTATGCAAGTTAGAGTCCAAAACAAGGGCAAAAGTGTTTGGAAAAGTAGATACCACGGAGACGTATCAGGACCCCGCTGCCACGGGAGGGTAGGACAAAAGATGTCATGCAAGTTCTTTCCATAAGCACGTATGACTATTTACGGAATACATGCCTACATTATACTGACGAACTGGAGCTAGTGCTGTATCGCCCTAGGTTATAACTATCTCATTATGAATATCATCCAACAAGTCAGTGATCCAATGCCTACGAATTTATCTTATATTGTTCTTGCTAAGTTACTACTGTTATCATCACTGTTACACTTGCTACAAAATTACTACTATCACTATTACCGTTACCATTGCTGCTGCTACTATTATCAAAACTATCATACTACTTTGCTACTGCTCACTTTGCTGCAGATAATTGATCTCCAGGTGTGGTTGAATTGACAACTCAACTGCTAATACCTTCAAATATTATTTGGCCCCCCTTGTGTCGAATCTATAAATTTGGGTTGAATACTCTACCCTTGAAAACTGTTACGATCCCCTATGCTTGTGGGTTATCAATTGTCGATGACGGGCCTCCCCAGGCGGGCGACGGTGGTGTCCAAGGCCGAGGAAGAGGTTCGAAGGCGGCGCCTTGATACGTCTCCAACGTACCTATAATTTATGAAGTATTCATGCTGTTTTATTATCATTCTTGGATGTTTTACAATCAATTTATAGCAACTTTATATCATTTTTTGGGACTAACCTATTGACCTAGTACCCAGTGCCAGTTGCTGTTTTTTGCTTGTTTTTTAAATCATAGGAAATCAATATCAAATGGAGTCCAAACACCGCGAAACTTTTTGTGGATTTTTTATGGACCAGAAGACCACCAGTGGGCCAGAGAAGCACCTGGGCGCGCCTCGGTGGCCTCCTGCACCCCCTCTTTGCCCTATAAAATCCCAAATATTCCAAAAACCCTCGAGGTTAACCTAGATTAGAAGTTCCACCGCCGCAAGGCTTTGTAGCCACCGAAAACCAATCTAGACCCTATTCTGGCACCCTGTTGGAGGGGGGAATCATCTCCGGTGGCCATCTTCGTCATCCCAGCAGCCACCACGAGGAGGAGGGAGTAGTCCACCCTCAGGGCTGAGGGTTCGTACCAGTAGTTATGTGTTTGATCTCTCTCTCTCTCTCTCTCTCTCTCTCTCTCGTGTTCTTGAGATGCCACGATCTTGTTATATTGCGGGCTTTGTTAATATAGTCGGATCATATGGTGTTTTCCCCTCTCTGTCTTGTGATGAATTGATTTTTTCCCTTTGAGATTTCGTTGTTATTGGATTGAATACTTTTATGGATTTGAGAACACTTGATATATGTCTTGCAACTGAATACTCGTGGTGATAAAGGGGTGTCGTATTGATTCACATGATATATGCTTTGGCACTCAACTCGCGGATTCCCGAGGTGACATTGGAGTAATCTATGCATAGGGGTTGATGCACATTCTTGTCTTTGTTTCTCTGGTAGAAATCTTGGGGCACTCTTTGAAGTTCTCTGTGTTGGATTGAATATTATGAATCTGAATTTTCTTTGGTGTTATTTTAGTATGAACTCTTGGTTAGATCGATCGGAAAGAATAGCTTCGTGTTATTTTAGTACGAACTCTAGGATAGATTGATCGAAAAGAATAGCTTTGAGGTGGTTTCGTACCCTACAAACAATTCCGTCTTATGTTCTCCGCTAGATAGGAACTTTGGAGTGATTCTTCATTGCACGTTGAGGGACGGTTATATGATCCAATTATATTAGCACTGTTGAGAGATTGCACTAGTGAAAGTACAGACCCTAGGCCTTGTTTTTAAGCATTGCAATACCATTTTTGTGCCTGTTTACTATTTGCTACCTTTCTGTTTTTGTTTATTCAGATTATAAAAATATATTTCTACCATAAATATTACACTTTTATCACCATATCTTCTCCGAATTAGTGCACCTATACAATTTGCCATTGTATCGGGTGTGTTGGGGACACAAGAGATTACTTGTATTTGGTTGAGAGAGACTATCTTCATCCTATGCCTCCCACGGATTGATAAACCTTAGGTCATCCACTTGAGGGAAAATTGCTATTGTCCTACAAAACTCTGCGCTTGGAGGCCCAATACGTGTCTACAAGAATAAAGTTGCGTAGTAGACATCACGCTTCCCCCTATTTTAATCCTTCAACATTCATCGTGCCCCGTGGAGGCATAAGGACTTATGCTTTGGGCTTTTGAGAGACAATATGTTTTGCAATAATTTGCTAGGGTTCCGTGATTTCCTTTCCATTTGCTTTAGTGTTCTGCGTCGGCAGGGCCCGACCCCGCGCATATCTCAGCCGCTGTTGGATCATCCGGATCACCAGGACAAGACCAAGGGGTGAGGGGCTATGTGACTAGTGAGGCTCCTGAGTCGCGATGCTCACGAGTCCCCCTTGACGTACGAACACCCCTCAGGAAGGAGATGCAGGTGTAGGTCTTAGCATTCTGCATCGACAGGGCCTGGCCCTGTGCATACCTCAGCCGGCGTTGGGACGTCCGGATCACCAGGACGAGACCAATGAGTGAGGGGCTATGTGACCAGTTAGGCCCCTGGCTCGCGATTCCCAGGGGTCCCCCTTGACATATGAACAACCCTCCATACCTTTCCTCATCGGGCTCTCGCAAGGGCGCGCGAAGACCAGGTCCGAGGAACCTGGCGAGGTGGCGTACGCCAGGCGTGACCTGAGCGTAGCCCCCATACCCAGCCCCCTCACGCGACTCTCCGAGGGGAAAGCGGCGCGGTGAGGCTGAGCAGGGAGCCTAGTGGCTCTCCTGAGGTTACTGCTGTCGTTAGGCAGCCCTCAGTTGTTTATTCACCAGCGCGGAGCATGGTTCTTCTGCTCTTGCATAGGCATAGCCGCTCCTCGACCATGTCGTTCGCCGGCGGGGAGCATGGGGCTTCCACTAGTACGTGGGTGGAAGCTCCCTCTGAGGGGAGACTCCGAGGCGTGTACAACCCTGTCCTGACACGTGGCTTGCACGACAGGACTGGAGGAGGTGTGTATGGGCACTCGTGAGCCAGCACGTGATTCACGAGGTCCTACGTCAAGGCGGGTTGCGCCTGAATTTTATTCGGAACACTTGTGATAGTCCTGTGAGATGGTTAGGTAGCCTGCACCGAGTGAATCTCCTGAGGTTACCGCATGAGAAGGACAAACACCAACCACCCCAGGAGGTGACATGAACAGGGCCGACCCGCCAGACAGAGCTCAGCCGTTGGGTATATCAACGCTGCGAGGACGGAACCGACCACAGATGCCGTGCCCAGTCTTCTCATGCGAAAGTCTTGAAGAAAGACAACCGGCGCGCGGCTCCCGCGGTGGAGAGGCACCGGGTCGTGCACCCTAACTTATCCTCCCCCCATTAGCTCATGCGGGAACAAGGCATCAAGGACCATGGGAGGTGACGTGCACAGGAACTGGCCCGCGAGCCAGAGCTCAGCCACTTGGGTTTAGCTACACTGCAGGGACGGACCCGAGCACAGACGTCGTGCCAGTCCTTAACCATGAGGCGGTCGTGGGTAGGTTTGCAAGGGCGTACAACATTCATGGCAACGAAGCACCGGACAGACGGGTGATAATCATAAAGCAACTCATGGAAGAGGGTAAAGCCAATTCTGATAGATGCAAAGAATGATACATGCCACAGGGACGTACCCACACGGCTTGGGGATAATGCAGCTTGAGGGGCGCCCCCAATTGAACAAACCAAAAAGTGTCACCTGGCACTGTTGATGAAGATGTGTCGAAGTAGCTAAAGACGCATGCTGCAGAAGTTGCTCCTCATGAGTCGCCTAGGTCCCGAGGCTCTAGAGGTCTAGGAGGCTCGTGAGGATCCGGTGCCACCTCTGTTGGGATCGCCTGTTGCCTGGCCTCATGAGCCGCCAGGATGCCCCTCATGTGGCGCTAGTGCATGGCAGCCCTGCTCAGCAAATCGAAAGGCGTGCGAACATAGCTATGAGGGGGGCCCTCGCACCAGCCGACATGAGACGGCCGGAAGAGCTCCTGAGACGCGGCCCTATTGAGCCCTAGGATGTTGATGTAGGCGCGCAGCTCGCTACCCTCGCCGGGGGAGGGAGCTGTGCCGGGTGGTGCGGGGCGACGCTCGGCTCGCATGGTTCTTGCCTCCTGAAGCTCCTCGATCGCCTTGGTGATGAACTCCTGAGCACCCGGCGCCTTGCGCCCTGCGCCCTCCTCGCAGAAGTGTGCGTTGAAGCACGCCTACACATGGTGCTCGAACGCCTCCCCCGTGATGCTGGCCAGGTCAGAGGCCCTCCAGAGGAGAGCCCTCGAGCCCACCCTGAGAGGGGTGCTGGGCGCGCCTTCCTATGGGAGAGAGGAAGGCACCTCGTTAGTGGGCGCAGGTCCTGAGGCGCAGCCGTCGGATGCCCCACCCTCCTGAGGTCCTAGGCGGAGCAACTGCTTCTTCTTCTTGGGGACGGCCTTAGGGGGGTAGACGGCGCCCTCGTCGTCTGGATCCTCGACTGCCGTAGCCTGGTAGGCGTGCTCGAGAAAGCACACCGCGTCCTTCTCATTCGCAGGTGACCGTGATGATGCCACAGCTCCCTGGCATCTTGGCGGCATTGTAGCCATGATGAGTCGCTGCCATGAACTTGGCCAGGCCAGGTACCCAAGGATGGCGTTGTATGGGAGGCGAATGTGGGTGAGGTCAAAGTTGATGAGCTCAGTGTGGTAGTTGTCACGCTTGCCGAAGGTGACAGGGAGGCGGATCTTCCCTATCGGGGTGGTGGAGCCATCGGTCACTCCTGAGAAGGGCTTGGTGCGCAGTAGCTGGTCGTACGACACCTGGAGCTGGTCAAACATCTCGACAGAGAGAACATTGAGCCCCGCGCCGCCATCGATGAGTGTCTTGATGATGAGGACATTGCTGATGGTAGGCGAGCAGAGCATCAGGAGGACACTGGCAGTGGCCATGCACTTGAGCTGGTCAGCAAAGTCGAAGGTGATGGCGTACTTGGACCACCTGAGCGGACGCATTGCTTCGATCTTGGGGAGGGCCACGTTCACCTCGTGAGCGAACTACTTGAAGATGTGATGAGAGGCAGGGGCCTGAGCGCCGCCTAGGATGTAAGAGATGGCACGAGGCTCTTGGAAGCCCCCAGCCCCGTCGTCTTAGTGGTGGTCCTCATTCCTCCTTGGTGGCGGCGGCGGCGGAGGAAGGACAACAATTGCCCTGGGGATGGTCCTCGCGAGGCTGATCCCTCCAAGCGCCCTCGCGAGGCTGGCCTTGCCAGCGGTCCTCACGAGGAAGAGCACGCTAGTCCTGACGGGGGTCGCGGTTGTCCCAGCGTCCTCCAGCTCGGCCTCCTCCACGGCCGTAGCCTCGGTCTTTGCGCTCGGGGCGATGACCAAGGCGCCCGTGGTGGATGGCCCTGAGCTCTTAGCAGTCATTGGTGCTGTGGTTGTGCACATTGCGGAAGGCGCAGAACCGGCGACTGCCCTTGGATGACTCCAGGTGGTCGCAGCTGGATTTCATCTCGGGTTCGGCCGCGAGCACAGCAGGACCCTTGCGCTTCATGTCCTTGCCCTTGGCTTTCTTGTCTTCTGGGTCTGCTTCTGGAAGCTCCAGGAGGGAGAGGCGGCCTTCCACGTCCCTCGCACACCTGGTTGCCATGTTGAACATCTCCAGAGCCGAGCACAAGTCCTCGTGTATGGCGAGCTCTTCCTTCATGTTGACATCGCGGACGCCATCTGTGAACACCGAGAGGATGGCCTCATCCGATACCTTGGGGATCTTGAGGTGGACGTTGGGGAAATGTTGGATGTATTTGTACCTGGCTGCTGCTTGATGCGCCACAGGTCACCCGCAGCAGGTGCGTGGTCGCGACTGCCCTGGAAGTTGGTGATGAAGCGCTCTCGCATCTCAACCCAGGAGGAGATCGATCCCGGTCCAGGAGCCATGAGCGTGCGCCGTCCTTGAGGGCCATGGGAAACCAGCTCACCATGACCTTCTCGTCGCCGTTGGCCGCCTCAATGCTTAGCTCATAGGGCTGCAAGAACTCGATAGGGTCGGGGGTGCCGTCGTAGCATGGAGGCAGGTCTGGCTTGAACTTCCCTGGCCAGACGACACCGCAAAGTTCCGGGGTGAATGCCCGACAGCCTGCCGCACTCACTGGGGCCCGCCATGGAGGTGGAGCCTGATCTTGGCGCTCGCGCACCACCGCCTCGGGCGGCACACGGTCCGTGCCGGTGCTGGGAGTGCACGCGCCTCTCCTTGCGGCCGCTGCACCACCTAGCAGCTTTCCTCGTCGCGCGTTGATGCCCTACATGGAGGGTCGCGCCATGGAGCCTCACGCCTGGGCTCGGGGATGACTTCTTGCCTGGGAGGTGGAGGAGGTGCACCGGGGGGCCACGTCACCCACAACGGGTGGCGGGGGAGGCAGCGAGAGGGACGGTGTAGGGACCCCTCCCCGGCGTTGACGAGCTCGGCGATGCGGTCTACCCAGTCATCATAGAGGTCATCGGTCGGGCGATAGCGCAGGAGATTGCATGCCATGAGCAATGTAGTCTGCGCGTTTGCCGGCCCGCGACGAGCGTGAGAAGAGGAAGTAGCTGCCAGAGTCAGCGATGGAGTGGCGATGCGCTGATACGTCCATTTTTCATCATGTTTTCTTACTGTTATTTATGATGTTTTTATTCATAATAATGATTTTTGGAGTAATTCTAATGCCTTTTCTCTCATAATATGCAAGTTACACACAAAGAGGGAGAATTCCGACACCTAGAAATCTGGACTTGGAAAAGGTACGTCAGGCTACCTATTCTGCACAACTCCAAACAAGCTGAAACTTCACAGAGATTTTTTAGCAAATATATGAATAATATTGGAGAAAATAACTACCAAAGGGGGCCTACCAGGTGGGCACAACCCACCTGGGCGCGCCTGGGCTCCCTGGCGCGCCCTGGTGGGTTGTGCTCACCCAGGCCCACCTCCGGTGCCCATCTTCTAGTATATAAGTCATTTTGACCTAGAAAAAAATAAGGAGAGGACTTTCGGGATGGAGTGCCGCCGTCCCGAGGCGGAACTTGGGTAGGAGCACTTTTGCCCTCCGGCGGAGCGATACCGCCGGTGGAACTCCCCCCGGAGGGGGAAATCATCGTCATCATCATCACCAACAACTCTCCCATCTTGTGGAGGGCAATCTGCATCAACATCTTGAACAGCACCATCTCCTCTCAAACCCTAGTTCATCTCCTGTCTTCAATCTTGTTATAGGAATTATAGATTGGTGCATGTGGGTGACTAGTAGTGTTGATTACATCTTGTAGTTGATTACTATATGGTTTATTTGGTGGAAGATTATATGTTCAGATCCAATATGCTATTTAATACCCCTCTGATCTTTAGCATGATTATCATTTGTGAGTAGTTACTTTTGTTCTTGAGGTCACTGGAGAAATCATGTTGCAAGTAATCATGTGAACTTGATATGTGTTCGATATTTTGATAGTATGTATGTTGTGATTCCCTTAGTGGTGTCATGTGAACATCGACTACATGACACTTCACCATATTTGGTCCTGAGAGAATGCATTGTGGAGTACCAATTAGATGATGGGTTGCGAGAGTGACAGAAGCTTAAACCCTAGTTTATGCGCTATTCCGTAAGGGACCGATTGGATCCAAAAGTTTAATGTTATGGTTAGAATTTATTCTTAATACTTATCTCGTATTTGCGAATGCTTGTAGGGGGGGTTAATCATAAGTAGGAGGTTTGTTCAAGTAAGAACAACACCTAAGCACCGTTCCACCCACATACCAAATTATCAAAGTAGCGAACACAAATCAAACCAACATGGTGAAAGTGACTAGATGAAATTCCTGTGTACCCTCAAGAACGCTTTGCTTGTCATAAGAAACCGTTTTGGTCTGTACTTTGCCTCAAAAGGATTGGGTTACCTTGCTGCAATTTTGTTACTACTATCGTTACTTTCTCGTTACAAATTATCTTGCTATCAAACTACTCTACTACATACAATTTCAGCACTTGCAGACATTACCTTGCTGAAAACCACTTGTCATTTCCTTCTGCTCCTCATTGGGTTCGATACTCTTACTTATTGAAAAGACCTACAATTGATCCCCTATACTTGTGGGTCATCAAGGCTATTTTCCGGCGCCGTTGCTGGGGAGTGAAGCGCCGTTGGTAATTGGAATTTGGTAAGGAAACATTTATATAGTGTGCTGAAATTTATTGTCACTTGTTACTTGGGAAAACAATCCTTTGAGGGGTTTGTTCGGGGTATTTTCACCTCGACCGGAAACACAATTAGCTACCCCTCAACATACTGCACCTACTGAAAATATTGAATATGAAATTCCTTCGGGTATGATAGAGCAACTGCTAGCTAATCCATATGCAGGAGACAGAACCGAACATCCTGATATGCACTTGATATATGTAGAACAAATTTGTGGATTGTTCAAGCTTGCAGGTTTACCCGGAGATGAAGTTATGAAAAAGGTTTTCCCTTTATCTTTGATGGGAAAAGCATTGGCATGGTATAGGCTATGCGATGATATTGGATCTTGGAATTGGAATCGTTTGAAATTGGAGTCCCATCAAAAAAATTATCCTATGCATCTAGTTCATCGTGATCAGAATTATATATATAATTTTTGGCCTCGTGAAGGAGAAAGTATCGCTCTAGCTTGGGGGAGGCTTAAGTCAGTGTTACATTCATGCCCCAATCATGAGCTCACAAGAGAAATTATTATCCATAACTTTTATGCTCGGCTTTCTCGTAATGATCAAACCATGCTCGATACTTCTTATGCTGGTTATTTTATGAAGAAGACTATTGAATTCCAGTGGGATCTTTTGGAAAGAATTAAATGCAACTCTGAGGATTGGGAACTCGACTAAGGTAAAGATTCAGGTATTAAACTTAAGTACAATTGTGTTAAATCTTTTATGGATATCAGTGCTTTTTAAAAGTTTAGCACTAAATGTGGACTTGACTCTGAGATATTATCTTACTTTTGTGAATCATTTGCTACTCATGTTGATCTCCATAAAGAGAAGTGGTTTAAATATCACCCACCTATTAAAGAAGAAATCAAAGAAGTGGTACTAGTTAAATAAGAAACTATACTTTATAATGTTGATCCAGTTGTTCCTTCTTCTTATATTGAGAAACCACCTTTTCCTGTTAGGATAAAGGAACAAGCTAAAGTTTCAACTGTGGTTAACAAAAGCTATATTAGAACACGTAAACCTGATGAACAAATTGAAGTAGAACCTAGTATTGCTATGGTTAAAGATCTCTTGGAAGAAGGTGTAGATTGGCATTGTCGGTGTCCTAGGAACGGGGGTCCCCAGACTTGCCTGCCTGCGGCCCACAGCATGGCTGGGCTGGCAGGTTCGTACGGCCCATCTTCATTGATAAGGCATTCATCACCCTCGCGAGGGGCCAAGCCTCGTGAGGCGGACGACGCAAGACCTCCTCAGGAGCATCCTCACTGGGAAGGCTCACGAGGGGCGGAGAGATCAAGGCAAGGCAAACCTCGCGAGGTCCACGTGACGTGAGCCATGACGATTGAGACCAGGCGGGCGCCAGCGCGCAGTGTCCTTGTTTCCTCTTTGGTGCCAAGGGGGCAAGCGCATGTGCGGAGTATCGAGGCATCAAGCAAAGGTTTCCATATTGGTGCAACGAGACCAAGACCAGAAGGATGGCAGGACGGAGGTCACCATGGAGCCCAAGATGGCGTCATCACCAGAGCCTTTTGCAGGCGAAGACCACCTTTTGTCAGGATAGCTTGTACTAGTTGACCCCTTTCAAATTGGCCGTTGTTGGCTCCCTTCCCGCTGAATATTTGGGGAGAGGACCAGGGCCTATATAAGTAGAGCTAGCCACCACCGTAGAGAGAGAGAGATCATCTTGGACCAGATCCACCACACCAAGGTCACACACAAGTTTGCCAAGCACAAGAACACCTCAACCTCAGGAGGCAGTTCTTCCCCTTGTAATTGTTCTTCATCAGCCCAAGAGGCAATCCACCACCACCACACTAGAGTAGGGTATTACACCACAACGGTGGCCCGAACCAGTATAAATCTTGTGTCTTTGTGTGTTGTGAGTTCGTCGAGTTCATCTGCGAGATCTTAGAGAGCTAGGGCGCGGATCAATAGGGAGAAAACCTTCACGTGCACACCAATGTTCGAACCTTAAGGGTCTGCGGAACCCGTGATCCGACATTTGGCGCGCCAGGTAGGGGTACGCCGGAGTCTCTTCCCCACCAATCGACCCGTAGACGCTCCTTGGCCCCGATGTCTGGCGACCCAAGGGCCAACTCCGACCAGTGGGCAGCCTGGCCAGCCCGGGCGGCGCCACCTGCCCATGAAGACCTCAACCCACGCTCCAGGCGCCGCGAGCGCCGCCTAACGCTTCGGGGCGCGGGCGGCACGGCCTGGCATCATCCACCCCCACTCCACGACAAGCGCGAGCCGCTGCAAGGGCCGCAAGCCACACCACAGCAACGACACCACACACCCAACGGGGACAGGAGAACATGCGGGCCGTGCTCACGGTGGCGCGGGAGTTGCTGCGGTGCCGGCTGATGGAGAGCGGACGCGACACACTACTGGAACGTGTCGCTGAGCTGCTGGATGCGGCGGCATCAGGAGCGCCACCTTTCTGCTACCTGGTTCTGTCCTGAGCCACTACTAGACCTCACGATAGGCCACACTGCAACCGCGTGCCCTCGGGTGCGCCCGGGGGCTTCACCAACACCAGGACGGCCGGCGGCGCCGGGGGCCCCGTTGCCCCCGTGCCGCCTCTGATGAGCATGGGTACGAGCGTTGCCCCCCATGGCCCCAGCGGGGCATCGTGCTATCATCCCCAGGACGCCACACTGGGTCGGGCAACATGGAGCGTGGGGCACTACAGCGAGGTGTTTGGGGTGACAGCCCCGGAAGCCTATGTGCCCCGCATGATGGACCAGGAGTACACGCCGGAGGACGACCCCGGCTCGTTCCTCGGGCCAGGTTGGGAGGAGGAGGCATTGGGAGCTGAAGCCTTCCAAGAGCCGCCGGAGAGCCCCGCCAACCGCATCGTCGACAACAGATACATGGTACCACTAATCCCTCAGGAGCAAGCTTACGCTAACCATGAGTCACAGATGAACTAGGCCACGGCGCCGAACGGTGGCTCCGGCACGGCGATGCCCGCCCCGACAGGAGAGACCCGCTGGGGGCTGCGCGGAAGGGATCAGGAGCAAGGCCCCTCCCCGTGTCATGGGGAGCAAGGAAACACCCGGAGGTAGGCCCTCTGCCGGGGTGGCAACTGCGACCCTTCCCCCGGCAGAGGACCCGTGGTCGCCGAGGGTGCCGCTGGCATCCCCTCTGCCCTCGTTGGGCCGTCCCGGTTTCCGGTCGTCCCATCGGTGGTAGGGGGTGGTGCAAGGTGGGGCTCTCGCCTGGTGATATGAATCAAGGCCGGTACCTATGAAGCAAGGCCCAGTGCCTGTGAAGATCGCCGCCCGTGACACTCTCACGTAATAATGAGTGGTGCTGTACACGCCTCAGAGTCTCTGGAGAGCCGCCCTCGGGCCTCGGGGGCTCCCTCCCACACCCAGTGGTAGCACATAGCTCCACGCTGGTGAGAAGACGTCGAAGACTAGACTAGGTGCTGGACACGGCGATTTGCTTTGGATCTCTTTTCTGCAACCCTTCCTTCTGGATTTGGATTTAAGTTGAAGTCGAATTTTCATTTGATGCGCGTGGGGGGATGCCTTTTCTTGTTCGAGTTATTTCTCGTAGTCTCGTTCTTGCCTTATTTCAGAGTTCACGCCAGTCGCTCCCCCCTCGCGGGCCCCTTGCGAGCCGGGTTGGGCATGAAGCACACAAGCCACACGCGTGTCGAGCCATGGCGGCCGCTCTCTTATCACACAGCCCTCTCGGGCGTGGCGACAAATTCATCAGGATCTCCTCAAAAATCCGCAATCTCTCGGGCCAGTTTAGGCTTGCCCAAGCTAAGGTAAAACCGCAACGACACCCTTGCCCCGGCGTGCTAAGGCTCATGAAGACATGAACTCGATTTAGCACGAAAGGATAAAAGTTGTGATTGTTTACATGAGGGGCTTCCCCTCTCAAAATGCTCTTACAGTCTTCCAGGGCCACGCCCGAGCTTTTACAGGATAAATAACAGGGACACAAGGAATCAGCCAGATACGTCGCTCGCCGCATTCCCCATGTCATCTTTAGACGCGCCGCTGGCGTCGCTATCACTGTTGTTGGCGTTGCCTCCACCTTTGCCGGCGTCGACGACGCCGTCATCAACCACGTCACCTGCATTTGCCGCAACCACAACCCCCTCATCATCAGAAGCGAAGGCCCTGACCAGCGCATCCACGTGGTCTTCAACCCACTGCGCCAAGTCGCCCCAGATGGCTTCCGGCATGGGAGCGATAGCGGCGTAAAAATCGAAGTCGAGATCAATGTTCCGGAGGTGGCTAAAGACGCGAGAGAATGCGCGCCCAAGCAGACTGCGACTTCTCTCCTCCACAAGCTGGTGAGCCCTGTTAGACCGGGCTTCCAGGTGTGCCACCACGTTGGTGAAGAAGGTCAGGTGAATGGTGTAGTCATTCGAGTGGGGAGGCGGTGCATTCTCGTCACAGATGAAGCCTAGGGCGGCATTAGCCTTGCTCTGGAGACCCTGAAGCATGGGGGCATGCTCGCGCTCCAGCGTCCGCCGTTGAAGCACTTCCTCCCTGTTTTGCCGCGCGACGGCCTCGGTGTCATCAACCCGCCTCTAAAGAGAAAGCAGCTCGGCGCGGGCGGAGGCCAAGTCCACCTGTGCCGTGACCAGGGCGGCGGACGTGGCCTCCTTGCGCCTCTTTGCCTCATCTGACCTGGGCCGGAGAACAGAGGTCCTGCCCGCTGCCTCAGTTCCCGTAAGCTTCAGCTTCAAGGCGTACTGACCTTCAAGATCCGCGCGAACCTCGGCCACACGGCGGTCGACTTCCTCCTGGACTCAGGCCTCGCGAGCCCCGACGACATCCTCCGCTTGGGCAACTTGACGCTCCCTCGTCTCCAGTTGCTCAAGCTCGAAGCTGCGCTCCAAGGCTTCTAGAGCCAGCGCCTCCTCGCGCTTCTAGTCCTCATCTTCCTTGGTAGGCGTCCACCTTAGTGTCGCGAGGGCGGCTTTGCGCGCCTCCACTTGCTACTCAAGGGACGCACTCCAGGCGTGGAGCTCCCATGCGCACTTCTCCGTAGCCTCGCGGTGGCGGTCGGGTTCACGAGCCTCCTCCAGAGCACGGGAGCAGGCCTCACGGGAGGCCGCGAGGGAGGCCTCGGCCTTCACATTTTCCGGCTCGCGCTGGTGGCGCCCGAGGTTGATGGCCACTTTCAGCTTGTGCCACTCCTCCACCAACCAAAGACCCTCGGCCTCAAGGCGCGTGTCAACACCCTGAAGTTCTTCGCCAAGTCGGTTCATCACGTCCGACACCTCCTGGAAGAGCTCATGACGAACGATGCTCCACCCGCGCTCGAACTCGAGCACACGACCCATCTCGCCCTCCGCCACAGGGGATGTGGGTGACACGCCCTCTCTCAGAAGGGGGCTGGGGCCTCACGAGGGGCCCGAGCCGAACAAGGCCCGCTGCTTGAAGAAGACCCCAGGGTCAAAGCCAGCCAGCTACCGACTGTGACCAGGGGGGCCCTTGGCATGCCTCCTGCGCTCCGAGCGAGGCCGCGAAGGAAGGACGGTGAACGCACGAGCTCGGGGCCCCTTGATGACAGACCAGCTCCCATGGCTAACCCCACGTCGTGGGCGGCACCCGTACCTGTGGCGCTGGAGCTTGGCGGGTGCAATGGGACGAGAGGGAGCTGCTTCTGTGGAGATTTCACAGCCTCGGCAGAAGGGGTCCTGAGGGCAATCGTCAAGAAGGGAAGACGGCTCGCAGAAGATCACTGAAATAAGGTACTTACTCGTCGACGGCGATGTACTTTCGTCGCTTCAATGACCCGAAGATACCACTGCTGCTCGGAGATCCTATCCTCTTGCGGAGCTCCTCGATGTCCACGCAAAGCCGACCGAGGAGCTGAACGTGGCGGCCAGTGCGGGGTGAAGCTGGAGAAGTGCTCGGGAGAATGACTTCAGTGGTGCCCAGCTGCGGAGAACAGTTGGGCGCCATTTCACCGCAACCTCCCGAGGCCTCCAGAGTTTCGGCCTCAGGAGCTGCGTGCTGCATCGCCTCAGCAACCGGCGTTCCGGAATCACGGGATCTTGAGGATGAGGCCTTGGGAGCCCCGGGCGGAGCCCGCACCTCAGCACTTGTACCGCCAGCCTCTGATGGCGCTCGTCCCCCTGCACCCACATTCGGGGCGAGCCCGGCGCCAACAACAAAGAGGGGAACCACGTTGGCAGGGTTCTCGCGGGGCCCCACCAGGCCGTCCGGACGCAACCCCCACTCGTCAAAGGGAGGCATGCTCCTCGTGAATTCGAGCACACGGCCCATCTCGCCCTCCGCCACAGGGGCTATGGGTGACGCGCCCTCTCTCAGAAGGGAGCTGGGGCCTCACGAGGGGCCCGAGCCGAGCAAGGCTCGCTGCTTGAAGAAGACCCCAGGGTCGAAGCCAGCCAGCTACCGACTGTGACCAGGGGGGCCCTTGGCATGCCACCTGCACTCCGAGCGAGGCCGCGAAGGAAGGACGGTGAACGCACGAGCTCGGGGCCCCTTGATGACGGACCAGCTCCCATGGCTGACCCCACGTCTTGGGCGGCACCCGTACCTGTGGCGCTGGAGCTTGGCGGGTGCAATGGGACGAGAGGGAGCTGCTTCTGTGGAGATTTCACAGCCTCGGCAGAAGGGGTCCTGAGGGCAATCGTCAAGAAGGGAAGACGGCTCGCAGAAGATCATTGAAATAAGGTACTTACTCGTTGACGGCGATGTACTTTCGTCGCTTCAACGACCCAAAGATACCACTACTGCTTGGAGATCCTTTCCTCTTGCGGAGCTCCTCGATGTCCACGCAAAGCCGACCGAAGAGCTGAACGTGGCGGCCAGTGCGGGGTGAAGCCCGAGAAGTGCTCGGGAGAATGACTTCAGTGGTTCCCAGCTGCGGAGAACAGTTGGGCGCCATTTCACCGCAACCTCCCGAGGCCTCCGGAGTTTCGGCCTCAGGAGCCGCGTGCTGCATCGCCTCAGCAACCGGCGTTCCGGAATCGCGGGATCTTGAGGATGAGGCCTTGGGAGCCCCGGGCGGAGCCCGCACCTCAGCACTTGTGCCGCCAGCCTCTGACGGTGCTCGTCCCCCTCCACCCACATTCGAGGCGAGCCCGGCGCCAGTAACAGAGAGGGGAACCACGTTGGCAGGGTTCTCGCGGGGCCCCACCAGGCCGTCCGGACGCAACCCCCACTCGTCAAAGGGAGGCATGCTCCTGGCGAATTCAGCCTTGTTCCCGTAGTGGTACATCAGATAGTTCTTCCCAGGCAAGTTGTCCAGCGAAGGGACACCTGTCAGGACCTTGAGCACCATTTGTCGCGCTTCAAGGGGGGAGCCCGAACTCCTGGAACCTCATGTGGTCCTGACTACTGAGCAAGGTCCACGTCGGACGAGAATGGCATTGAAGCGGAGCAACCCGGCGCCTGATAAACTCCCTCACCACCATCGGCGCGGTCACAACGCAGTCCTTCAGCATCCTTAGCCGGAACCAGATAGGAGCAATACGGGGGTTCGCGAGCCTCTCATGGCCCCAGCCAGAGTGGGGAACTGCAGGCGCTGACGGGGCATGGAGTAGGGGGCTGAGCACACCAGCGTCGACAAATACCCACCGTGTCCGAAACTCGCTCGTAGATGGAGAAAGCTCGAAGTCCATCCCCATGCCCGCCGTCGCGGCCACGGCTTCGAAGCTCACGCACCCTGAGCTTTGCCGGGGATCGGTCAGATGCAATGAGAAGAAATGGCGGAGAAGGGCCACAGAGGGAGCGATGCCCACCATGGCCTCGCACACAAAGGTGAAGACGGCAAGGAGAGTCACGGATGGGGGGTCGAGATGCAGCATATGGATCTGGTAGTGCTCAAGCACTGCATTGAAGAAGGTGGAGAAAGGGAAAATCAGGCCCGCCCAAAGGGCGTCGATGCAGATTGGGACCTCGGTGACCGTCCGAGCGATGCGAGCACGAGACGCGGGACAAGCCACCGTCTCCCCCCACTCGTTGAAGCTGGCGGCGAGCATGGGACACACCTTGTCAATGGCCTCGTTGTTGAGCACCAAGGATCGGCCGACGGCAGGCTCGGCAGCCGGAGGCGCACTTGGCGGTGACAACGGCTTTTTCCCCTTGTCAGCTTGTTTCGGCACCATGGCGATGAAGCAGGCGGGGTGCAGGTCAGATTGGAGAGGAGGGGCAGAGTCTCGAGGAAGCAGAAGGACTGTGAAAGCAAGGCGAGGGCAATGGGAGAATAACTGTGTAGGTTGTGAGGGCCGCATAGCCAGGCGGATTCAAAGGCAGCGTGGGGAAGCGGAGACGCCCACGTCCAATCAACCGCCACGCGTCAACCGAGGCTGCAGGCTTCGGGGGCCCGCGACGCTCCACGCTTGACCCTCTGGCTTCGCCTCGAAGCCAAGCCCGAGCGCGCCTTGGGCCCGGGGGCTACTGTCGGCGTCCTGGGAATGGGGGTCCCCAGACTCGCCTGCCAGCAGCCCACGGCATAGCTGGGTAGCAGGTTCGTATGACCCATCTTCATCAACAAGGCATTCAAGACCCTCACAAGGCGGATGACGCAAGACCTCCGTAGGAGCGGCCTCGCCGGGCAGGCTCACGAGGGGTGGAGAGATCAAGGCAAGGCAAACCACGCAAGGTCCGCGTGACGTGAGCCATGACGATCGAGACCAGGTGGGCGCCAGCAGGCGGGCGCTAGCGCGCAGTGTCCTTGTTTCCTCTTTGGTGCCAAGGGGGCAAGCGCATGCACGGAGTATCGAGGCATCAAGAAAAGGTTTCCATATTGGTGCAACGAGACCAAGACCAGAAGGATGGCAGGACGGAGGTCACCATGGAGCCCAAGACGGTGTCATCACCAGAGCCTTTTGCAGGCGAAGACCACCTTTTGTCAGGATAGCTTGTACCACGGCCTATATAAGTAGAGCTAGCCACCACCATAGAGATAGAGAGAGAGAGATCATCTTGGACCGGATCCACCACACCAAGGTCACACACAAGTCCGCCAAGCACAAGAACACCTCAACTTCAGGAGGCGGTTCTTCCCCTTGTAACTGTTCTTCATCAGCCCAAGAGGCAATCCACCACCACCACACTGGAGTAGGGTATTACACCACAACGGTGGACCAAACCAGTATAAATCTTGTTTCTTTCTGTGTTGTGAGTTCATCGAGTTTGTCTACGAGATCTTAGAGAGCTAGGGCGCGGATTGATAGGGAGAAAACCTTCGTGCACACCCCAGTGTTCGAACCTTAAGGGTCTGCGGGAACCCGTGATCCGATAGGCATGTTATATACTTCTGTGAAAAAACTGCTAGAATTGTCAAACCTGATAAAAAGGATAAACATAGACCTATTGCTGGCATGCCTGTTGTCTCAGATAAAATAGGAGATCATTGTTATCATGGTTTATGTGACATTGGTGCTAGTGTGAGTGCTATTCCTTACACTTTATATCAAGAAATTATGAATGACATAGCACCTACAGGGATAGAAGACATAGATGTTACTATTAAACTTGCTAATAGAGACACTATCTCACCAATTGGGATTGTTAGAGATGTTGAAGTATTGTGTGGGAAAATAAAGTACCCTACTGATTTTCTTGTTCCTGGTTCCCCACAAGATTACTTTTTTGCCATTATCTTTGGTAGACCTTTCTTCAACACCGTTAATGCTAGAATAGATTGTAAGAAACAAACTATCGGTGTTAGTTTTGGTGATGAGTCTCATGAGTTTAATTTTTCCAAGTTTAGTAGAAAGCTTCATTAAAAAGAATTGCCTAGTGAAGATGAATTAATTGGTCTTGCTTCTATTGCTGTACCACCTACTGATCCATTAGAACAATATTTTCTAGACCATGAAAATTATTTAGATATGCATGAAAGGAATCAAATAGATAAGATTTTCTTAGAACAACGTCCTCTGCTTAACCACAATTTGCCTTTTGAAACTCTAGGAGGTCCTCCTCCACCTAAAGGTGATCCTCCACCTAAAGGTGATCCGTTCTGTTGTTGCTGTGAACCTTCTTGATCTTCACTTCAAATTGATTTTGGGCCTTCCTAGCGAAGTTCTTGAAGATCTTTTGGACCTGCGATTTATCATCAAGAAAGAACACCCACACAAATCTTGAAAAATCATCAACTATAACTAGACCAAATGAGTTACCACCGAGACTCTTGTAGGCATTCGGACCAAAGAGATCCATATGAAGTAACTCGACCGGTCTTCTCGTGGTCATAATGTTCTTCATGGGGTGACTTCGTCCAACTTGTTTTCCTACTTGACAAGCACTACAAAGTCTATCCTTGTCAAATATAACATCTTTTACTCCAAGGATTTGATCACCTTTAATAAGCTTATCAAGATTTCGCATGCCCACATGACCTAGCCTTCTATGCCACAACCAACCTTTCGAAGATTTAGCAATAAAGAAAGTTCTAGGTTGAGCCTTTTTAGTGAAATCAATAATGTAAAGATCACCTCTACGTGTACCGGTAAAGACCATTTTATGATTATCTCTACGAAACACTTGGCAATCTACTTCAGTAAATAGGACATTGAAACCAAAGTCAGCAAGTCTAGATACGGAAAGTAAGTTGTAGCCAAGAGATTCAACGAGCATAACATTTTGTATAGAGCTATCATGTGAGATGGCCACCTTACCAAGGCCACCAACTTACCCTTTGAGTTATCACCAAAAGTGACTTACTTTTGAGGGCCGTCGTTTTCAGCAAGCTCACGAAACATATCCTTGTCTCTGGTCATATGATCGGTACACCCACTATCAAGAACCCATTCCTTTCCTCCAACCATGTAGCAGGAAGATTCGCCATAAGACCAAAGTGTCTCATTGCATCATCAAGATCATAGTCACTCTCATCATCCTCATCATAGTATCCATGTTCAACATCGTCATGTGATGGATCAATTACTAAAGAGAGTGATTCATTAGAAGTATGAACATAACAATGTTCATCTCTATGAATTCTAATGACTTCGGAAATGATATTGCTAATAATTCCAACATCTTCTTTGGCGCTCGTAAGATTAGTAAGCTCAAATAGACAATCACCAAATTTGGGATCATTGGAACTCATCTAACTCAAGGCAATAGACTTATGAAGAATCTCATCTAAGTTTTTCAAGGAATAGTTTGGAAATGGTTCCTCAAGGAATCTCCATATGGTGTAGGCACAATCTAGAGCAGGCAAGCTAGCATGCAAGTTTCTAGGAAAACCTCTAGTGATTAAATTGACAGTTCTAAGATTACGGATCATGTCAAAAGAATCATCAAGGGTAGGATGCAAAAGATCAACATGAGGTGCACAAGGGCTAGTAATGTACTTGTTCAAATGATATTCATTGAAAATCTCAAGCATCTCAATTTTCCACTCTTGAAAGTACTCTCCATCAAGAATAGGTACTCTACGTCTAAGACTCCCCAACGTAGACTCATCCATCTTCCTCGAAAGGTGTTTAAACCAAAGCAATGGAGACCAAATCTCTAATACCAATTGAAAGGGATCGAGAAGAGGTGTCTAGAGGGGGTGAATAAACTCTTAGCAAAGAAAAGTGGCAGTTTTTAATTACTTCAAATTGAGGTGGAGTTTTAGCACATGTTTAAACATTCACAATACATATCGAGCAAGCATGTCAAGAGTATATGGGCAGTGGAAGGTAAAGCATGCAACTTTGCAAGAATGTAAAGGGATGGGATTGGAGTTTGCAAATGCAATTGGAGACTGTCGGTGTCAAAATCGGCGGATCTCGGGTAGGGGGTCCCGAACTGTGCGTCTAGGCCGGATGGTAACATGAGGCAGGGGACACGAAGTTTTACCCCGGTTCGGGCCCTCTCGATGGAGGTAAAACCCTACGTCCTGCTTGATTAATATTGATGATATGGGTAATACAAGAGTTGATCTACCATGAGATCAGAGAGGCTAAACCCTAGAAGCTAGCCTATGGTATGATTGTTGATGTGTATGTTGTCCTACGGACTAGAACCCTCCGGTTTATATAGACACCGGATAGGGTTAGGGTTACATAGAGTCGGTTACAATGGTAGGAGATCTGAACATCCGTATCGCCAAGCTTGCCTTCCACGCCAAGGAAAATCCCTTCCGGACACGGGACGGAGTCTTCAATCTTGTATCTTCATAGTTCAGGAGTCCAACTGAAGGTATAATTCGGCTATCCGATCACCCCCTAATCCAGGACTCCCTCAGTAGCCCCTGAACCAGGCTTCAATGACGACGAGTCCGGCGCGCAAATTGTCTTCGGCATTGCAAGGCGGGTTCCTCCTCCAAGCAGTTCATAGAAGATTTTGAACACAAAGATAGTGTCCTTCTCTGCAAAATAAGTCTCCACATTTTGCCATAGAGAGAATAATAATATTAACACAAATCTAATCTGCTGACGTATTCCGTGGTGCGACACGCCACGGCCAAGCCTTTATCCAAATCGTTTCATTATCCCACCTCAGCGCGTTATGCGAGGCGGTTTCCTTGGCACGTCTTGTCAAAGCAGAGATCGTGTCCCTTTATTCCGAGATTCTCATCAACACGGGCGTGGGTAACCCAACCGCGCCTTTGATTATGGCGCTTGGAGATAAGCAAGTTTTACCAGGCTGGTGGGGGCATGTAGCCGCGCCCACCCATATAAGGGGATAAGGATCCACCTTTTCACCCACGCCTTCTTCCTCCTTTGCCTATCCATTCTTGCACACTCGAGCTCCAGCGCCCAAGTCCGCACTACCACCTCGACCTTCTCCAGTCATGTCCGGAGCGGGAGCCAAGTGGATGGTTTCCTCCATCACGGAGGGACACATAAAAAGCTGAGGAAGGCCGGATATCTGGCCAGCGACATCGCACACCGACTCGCCGAGAAGGGGCAGCTCATGCCCACTCCTAGGCCCCATGAGAGGGTGGTATTTCTCCCCCATTTCCTCCGCGGGCAGGGCTTCCCTCTGCATCCATTTGTCCGGGGGCTCATATTCTACTACGGCCTGGATTTCCATGATCTGGCCCCGAACTTCATCCTCAACATCTCGGCGTTTATCGTCGTGTGCGAGGCTTTCCTCTGCATCCGCCCTCATTTCGGCTTATGGCTAAAGATCTTCAACGTCAAGCCGAAGGTGGTGCGCGGCAGCCAGGCGGAGTGCGGCGGTGCCATGGTTGGCAAGATGGCCAACGTCCTGTGGCTCAAGGGCTCCTTTGTGGAGACCCTGAAGGGGTGGCAATCGGGGTGGTTTTACATCACCGAGCCATGCGACCCTGAATGGGTCGCAGCCCCCGAGTTTCGGTCTGGACCCCATACGCGGCTCACCTCCTGGAAGGAGACCGGCCTGTCGTGGGGTAAAAAAGGAGAGCTGACCGGACTCCAAACATGCATCCAAACCCTGGTGGACAAGAAGCTCAAGCTTGTCAACATAGTCCAGGTTATGCTCATCCACCTGATCCTCCCGTGTCAGCGACGGGCCTTCAATCTATGGGAGTTCGACCCGGCGCAACATCAAACTCTAAATAGGCTCTTTGACACGACGTACGAAGATGCCTGGAGGATGCTTTTCAAGGGCGCCGAGGCTCCTGCATCAGCTGCCGAGGATCACAGATTCAGTAATCAGCATCACGCTCATGCGGTAAGCCGTTTTTGTCCTTTTACAGGGTATCAGTTTTTCATAGTTTGACACTATGCGGGATCTGAGTTCCCTTATCTTTGATAGGATTGGGTAGCGACGTTCAGACAGATCAACTGTCCGGCTACTCTGCCTGAAGGCCCAGCGGACGCTCGCTTGGCGAAGCTGCTGGTTCCGGTGCCCTATGTGGTGCCGGAGAAGAAGGCCACGAAAAGGGCCACGGGGACTCGAAAGAGTGCCTGGCGCCAGGAGGTGTCGGATTCGTCATCCGACGGTCCCGAAGCGCCTTCCTCTCATGAAGACGAGGAGGAAGAAGAAGAGACCTCTCCACCTCCAACGGGAGGAGAGAAGAAAAGGAAGGCCGCCCTCTCTGAGGAGGCCGGAGGGTCCAAGAAGGGGAAGACCCTTCCTCCGGACTGCTCCACCGATGCCGACGACGACGAAGAGGAGTGGCAGCCCAGGGCCAAGCCCCTGGCGAAATCGTAAGTGTCTGGATACCGGGGTAATTCATAGTATTCATTTTTCACACAACTTTTCCTTATATTGAATATGATTATGCAGCCCACCCAAGGACCGGCTCGACGCATCGTCGAGCGGCTCACTGGACCCGTCGGAGGTGAACTCGCTTCCGACAGCTTCATCCCCCCGCCCTGCGGACGACACCGAAGTGTTGTCCCAATAGGTTCCAAGCCGGGAGGGGGCGGTCCTGGAGGCGCCGCAAGGCGACCTCCCGGACTGCAGGAGTAAAGGGGATGAAACCCCCAGGGCTCCAAGTCCGGCTTAAGGCCGGACATAGCTCCAGAATCTTCAAGGGTTCCAAAGTCCGGCGGGCGACCTCCTTCCAAGAGGAGCAAGCCTACCGTGCCAGTGACCTCCGTCCAACCGGAGGCGCCGGACAATATGTTGGAGGCGCTCCAAGGTGCCTCCATCGACGAGGGGCACCGCACTATTATGAGTGCGGTGATCCAGAAGGTTCAGTCCGCCAAAAGCAGACTGACTGAAGCTTGTACAAGCCTTTTAACAGGCTTTGAGGTAAGTAAAGAATGTTCAAATAATGTTACCGCATAGACAGTAGCCCCTGATGCTCTGTTGGGCGTTCGGGAAGAAAAGCCGAAAGAGGATCAAAGAATTCGTAGGAGTCTAACAAAAGGAGTCAATATGCGTATGCAGGCTTCTCTGCTAGCGTCCACCACACTGACTGTGGAAGTGGACATGCTGAAGCAGAGTCTCGAGAAGTCCGAGCAAGAGCTCGGGCGTGCCAAGAAGCAGCTCGAGGAGAAGGAAGGTAAGAAATACCCTGTTTGAATATGTATATATAAAAAAGGTGTAATTGCAAAAAATGACAGGATTGACATGGCTATTGCAGGGGCCACGTCTGAGGTGGCGACCCTTAAGCAAGCGCTGCTCGAGGCCGAGAAAAGTGCGGCCGTGGAGCGCACCGAGCGGGAGAGGTATGAGGCTGAGGTTGGCAAGGTGCGGCAAGAGCTCCAGGTTCTCATGAAGAAACATGAGAGTTTGGAGCTTGACTCAAAGACGTGAGCGTCCGAGCTCGCGGCAGCTATAGAAAATGCCAAGTCAGCCAAGCCCAAGTCCCAGAAGACCCTCCAGGTGTTGGATGAGGTGAAGAAGATTGCGGCGGGTAAGGCATTCTTTATGCAAAGCAAACACATAAACGTGAGTTACCTGTTACTTACCCGAATCCGGAGCTCTCCAGGAGCGTTCGCAGATCTTCCCCGGAGTGTATCTGATGCCGCCGCATTCTATCGAGCCGAGGAGGGCAGCTCGACGGAGAAGGTGTTCTGGTCTCAGTACGCTGAGGCCGGACACCCCATGCCCTTGAGCGACCAGCTGAAGCAACTGGTCGAGCTCCACAAGGCGGCCGAACAGGCCATGAAGGGCCTCCTAGTTCGGCTGTGGCCTGGAGAGGCTCTGCCTAGGAGCTATTTCGGGCTGGTGCGGCGGCTGGTGGAGGCCTGTCCGAGGCTTGAAGACATCAAGCGCTCCTTTCTGCATTGAAGGTGCCCGTAGGGCCCTTGCCCGTGCTAAGGTGCACTGGGGCAAGCTGGATGCGGAGAAGCTTGTGAAGGACGGGCCACCGCCGGGGAAAGAGCATCGCAAGCCCGAGAATTATTATAAGGATGTTCTGAAGGGTGCCCGCCTTGTTGCGGATGAATGTACCAAGTTTGTATTTTTGAGTAAAACCCGCTCGTGTTATCCTGTGCGCTAAAAACTTGTTCATATGCGTGAAGCAATGCTGCTTGAATTTAAAATATTACCTTCTATGCGGCTGTTTATCAATACTGAGAGATGGCGAGTCGTCGGCTTCTGCCCCCATGCCGCTAGTGCTGGGGTGTTCGGGGATAAACCTGGGCGCTCTTTTTCCCATATTTGGGTCCTTCGGGGGAGGCGCTCAGCCCAACGAACGAGGCAATCGGACTATAATGCGTGAACACTCTCACTTAGCCATAGAATTCTATATTTTTAAATTTTGGCGAAGTCCCTAGTATTCGGAAGACCGATTTCGGGGCGCTATCCACGCCTTGGCTGGACAGAGCCGACTCCTCGCCCGAAGCGGCATAAGTCTTTAGGGACTCAAAAAAACCTCTCGAACAACGACCAGCTCTCGCTTCATCATGACAGTCAGTTTTAGCTTTCTCCACTGAGGTGCTCGGCCCAGCTCAACTGGGGCACAATCGCAGTGGTTCTCCTAGTGCTACCTTAGCCGATATAGCGGAACGTAAGGCACCAAAACATAGGAGCCGGGCAAACCCAACTATTGACCCAAGACATGATTCGAAGCCGATGCATATAATGCTATAAGTTCGGGGTGCCACACTTGTTAAAGTGTTCGGACTTCTCACACCATGTTGAGGGTACTGAAGCCCCTGGCGTATTTTGGCCGTACCAAAGTGTACGGGTGCAACATGTCATTAAGGAATATATATATATATATATATATATATATATTAAAAAAGGTAATGCAAAAAATAGACAAAAGTTATGCATTGTTCATTAAAATAGCTGCGATCAAAGAAGAACGATACAAGTGATGCGATAAACAAAAAGTTGGACTATTTAACATATCTGCTTCAGGGGCAAGCTGCGGGATAGTATGCGAAACAGGTATACTGCTCGTGATAGAGACCACCTGGGATTTCCGTAATGCGGCATGGCTTGTCTGCTTCCCTGGTCCTTGCATCGTTTGTGCGGCAATTGAACTGCCGAACAAACCTTCCGAAGAGTAGAGTCCTGGAAGTAAGAGAAAAGTATAAAAAAAAAGGTAGGCAGCCCCTCGTGCGGTTTAATCCGTGTTTTGGGCGTGCCGTGATGGTGCCCCTCCCCATATGCCCATGGTATTTCTAGGGCGTAGTTATGTACGAGAAGTACTGGCGTCGCCTTTTTGCGGGGGTTGGGGTTGGGGCCGCATTGCTACGCCTGCTCGGAGCGTGCCAGGCGGTCTTGTTGTAGGTTACTCCGGGCGCGCTTGACTGTGTCCGGACGTTTAATGGCCGGACTGGAGATCTGCCTAGAGAGGTTGCTTTGTACTTCCGCTGCAAGGGCCGCCGTGTGCTCCTCCTTTCGGAGGGAGCGTTCGGTGTTTTCATTGACCGTAATTACTCCTCGAGGGCCTAGCATCTTGAGCTTAAGGTATGCGTAGTGCGGGACCGCATTGAATTTGGCGAATGCGGTTCGCCCGAGCAGTGCATGGTAGCCACTGCGGAATGAGACTATGTCGAAGATTAACCCCTCGCTTCGGAAATTATCCGGAGATCCGAAGACCACTTCAAGTGTGACTGAGCCTGTACAGCTGGCCTCTACACCTGGTATTATGCCTTTAAAGGTCGTTTTGGTGGGCTTAATCCTCGAGGGATCTATGCCCATTTTCCGCACTGTATCCTGGTAAAGCAGGTTTAGGCTACTGCTGCCGTCCATAAGGACTCTGGTGTGATGAAATCCGTTAATAATTGGGTCGAGAACCAATGCGGCGAATCCACCATGACGGATGCTAGTGGGATGGTCTCTTCGATCAAAGGTGATCGGGCAGGAGGACCATGGGTTGAACTTTGGGGCGATTGGCTCTACCGCGTATACGTCCCTTAACGCGCGCTTCCGCTCCCTCATGGGGACATGGGTGGTGTATATCATGTTCACCGTCCGCACTTGTGGGGGAAAACCCTTTTGTCCATTGTTGTTTGGCGGTCGGGGCTCCTCGTCGTCATTGCTATGCAACCCCTTGTCTTCATTGTCGGCACTTAATCTGCCTGCCTGCTTGAACACCCAACAGTCCCTGTTGGTGTGATTGGCCGGCTTTTCGGGGGTGCCATGTATTTGGCACAAGCGGTCGAGTATTCGGTCCAAGCTGGACGGGCCCCTGGGATTCCTTTTGAATGATTTTTTTCGCTGACCGGATTTAGAGCCTCTGAATCCGGCATTAACTGTCGTATCCTTAGCATTGTCGCCGTTGATGCGGCGCTTCTGTTGGTTGCGACGCGACCTGCCACTAATGTCCCTGGTGTCCGAACTACCAGGGTTCTTGGTCATATTGTTGCTACGAGCAAGCCAGCTGTCTTCTCCCGTGCAAAAGCGGGTCATAAGTGCTGTGAGTGCTGCCATAGATTTCGGCTTCTCTTGTCCTAGGTGCCGGGCAAGCAACTCGTCACGGATATTATGCTTGAAGGCTGCTAAGGCCTCTGCGTCCGGACAGTCGAGTATTTGATTTTTCTTTGTTAGGAACCATGTCTAGAATTTCCTGGCCGATTCGTCTGGCTGCTGAATTACGTGGCTTAGGTCGTCAGTGTCTGGGGGTCGCACATAAGTGCCCTGGAAATTGTCGAGGAATACGGCTTCCAGGTCCTCCCAATAGCTGATTGACCCTGTTGGCAGGCTGTTAAGCCACTGCCGGGCTGGTC
Source organism: Triticum dicoccoides (assembly GCF_002162155.2). Lineage (NCBI taxonomy): Eukaryota > Viridiplantae > Streptophyta > Magnoliopsida > Poales > Poaceae > Triticum > Triticum dicoccoides. The sequence goes on along the minus strand of NC_041392.1, from coordinate 274,717,761 downwards.
CTTTGAGCTTGAGTGGGAGGTATTTGATGGCGTGGAAATCATCACCGCGGGCCATGTGGATATGAAGGAGATAATCCTCGATCCATACCGCGGGATCTGTTGAGCCATCATATGATTCGATGTTTACAGGTTTGAAACCCTCGGGGATTTGATGATCCATTATTTCGTCTGTGAAGCACAATGAGTGTGCGGCGCCTCTGTATTGGGCGATATCATGACGTAGCTCCAATGAGCTTTGTCTACTGTGTTCGGCCCTGCCGAATTTGTGACCAGCGTGACGGTTGTCGTCTTGAGCCGTGGGGTGCCTACGCGATTTGTAGATCGATCTTGTTTTCCTTGTCTTGTCCTCCAACATGTCTCGTAAGTCCGGCGCATATTCCCGTGCCTTGGTACGGGGTGCGGCTTGGGTGGAGGGCCATGAGGCATCTCTGTCGCGGCCACGAGGTGGCTTGTCGGCCGCGTCGAGTGCTTCCTCCTCTAATCGGGGTAGCAACCTGCGCTTCGGGTAGCACTTGGAGGGGCGTTCGGGTTTATGCTCTTCGGCCGCAAGGACTTCAGTCCATCTATCGACTAGCCGATCTTGATCAGTTTTAAGCTGTTGCTGTTTTTTCTTGAGGCTTCTCGCCATGGTCATAAGCCTGCGTTGAAAACGCTCTTGTTCGACGGGATCCTCTGGCATGGCGAATTCGTCGTCGTCGAGGCTTGCCTCGTCTTTGGAGGGAGGCATACAATTATTGTCCTCGACCTCTCTGTCGGCCGCTCTCTCATGAGGGCTGGTTTCTCCATCCTCCTGTGCTAAATCTTGCTCGGGGGGATGTTCTTCGGTGCTTTCCGGGGTATTATTATCTCCCATGCTGGAATCGCCATTTTTGTGTTGGCGGGATTTTGAGCGGCGCCGCTGACGCTGACGCTTTTGCTGTTTCTTGGAGGGGTCATCCTCCGCTGTTCCATCGCCCTCTCCCTCTTTTGGGGTGTCCACCATGTATATGTCATATGACGAGGTGGCTTTCCAGGGCCTACTGGGCGCTAGTTCTTCATCCTCTCCTTCATCGGTATCCATACCATCGATGTCTTCGGAGTTGAAGTCGAGCATGTCGGTTAAGTTGTCGACAGTGGCTACAAAGTGGGTGGTGGGTGGGTTTTGAATTTCTTCATTGTCCGTACCCCAACCTTGCTGACCGTAGTCCGGCCAGGGCTCTCCTGACAAAGAGAGAGACTTCAGTGATTTCAGGATATCGCAGAAAGGCGAGTGCTGAAAGACGTCCGCGGCCGTGAACTCCATGATCAGCGCCCAATCGGATTCGCTCGGCAGGGGCGCGGAGGGTTCGGAGTCCGGAGAAGAATCCGGCTCCATGGAGTCACGAGTCTTGCAGAGTACGAGGCTGGTGTTCGGCTCAACCGCCGTTGGGATCGTAGCCCCCGAGGTGGCATCCAACCGCCCATCCTCGATCGGCACGGTCGAATCCGAACTAGGGGTCGGAGCCGATGCGGGTGTGGCCTCCAGGGCTCTGTTCGGCGGCAGAGCTAGATCATGCTTGTCGTGACAGTGCGGCGTGCTCGGTAGTGGTTCGAATCCATCGAAGATCAAGTCCCTGCGGATGTCGGCCGTGTAGTTTAAACTTCTGAATCTGACCTGACGGCCAGGGGCATAGCTTTCGATCTGCTCTAGATGGCCAAGTGAATCGGCCCGCAGCGCGAAGCCACCAAAGACGAAGATCTGTCCGGGGAGGAAGGTCTCACCCTGGACTGCATCGCCATTGATGATCGTAGGAGCCATCGGTCCTGACGGCGACGACACAGAGGAACTCTCAATGAAAGCAGCAATGTCGGTGTCAAAACCGGCGGATCTCGGGTAGGGGGTCCCAAACTGTGCGTCTAGGCCGGATGGTAATAGGAGGCAGGGGACACGAAGTTTTACCCAGGTTCGGGCCTTCTCGATCGGGGTAAAACCCTACGTCCTGCTTGATTAATATTGATGATATGGGTAATACAAGAGTTGATCTACCACGAGATCAGAGAGGCTAAACCCTAGAAGCTAGCCTATGGTATGATTGTTGATGTGTATGTTGTCCTACGGACTAGAACCCTCCGGTTTATATAGACACCGGATAGGGTTAGGGTTACATAGAGTCGGTTACAATGGTAGGAGATCTGAACATCCGTATCGCCAAGCTTGCCTTCCACGCCAAGGAAAATCCCTTCCGGACACGGGACGGAGTCTTCAATCTTGTATCTTCATAGTCCAGGAGTCCGGCTGAAGGTATAATTCGGCTATCCGAACACCCCCTAATCCAGGACTCCCTCAGAGACACAGAGATTTTTGGTGTGGTTCTGATAGGTGGTGCTATCCTACATCCACGTTGATGGAGACTTCAACCCACGAAGGATAACGGATGCGCGAGTCCACGGAGGGCTCCACCCATGAAGGGTCCACGAAGAAGCAACCTTGTCTATCCCACCATGGCCATCGCCCACGAAGGACTTGCCTCACTGGGGTAGATCTTCACGAAATAGGCGACCTCCTTGCCCGTACAAACTCCTTGGTTTAACTCCACAATCTTGACGGAGGCTCCCAAGTGACACCTAACCAATCTAGGAGACACCACTCTCCAAAAGGTAATAGATGGTGTGTTGATGATGAACTCCTTGCTCTTGTGCTTCAAATGATAGTCTCCCCAACACTCAACTCTCTTTCATAGGATTGGATTTGGTGGAAAGATGATTTGAGTGGAAAGCAACTTGGGGAAGGCTAAAGATCAAGATTATGTGGTTGGAATGGAATATCTTGATCTCAACACAAGTGTAGGTGGTTCTCTCTCAGAAAATGTATGCTAGAAGTGTAGGCATGTTCTGATGGATCTCTCCACGAATGAATAGTGGGTGGAGGGGTATATATAGCCTACACACAAAATCTAACCATTACACACAATTTACCAAACTCGGTGGGACTGAATCAAAAAACTCGGTCAGACCGATTCAGTTCAAAATGTGAACGTTAGGATTTTCGGTGGGACCGACATGTCAACTCGGTTAGACCGATTTCATTAGGGTTAGGGCATGACGTAATCTAGGTGAGACTGATTACACAAACTCGGTGGGACCGATTTTGGTAATAAGCTAACAGAGAGTTGGCCAAGCAAACTCGGTGGGACTGATTCGCTCATTTCGGTTGGACAGAAACGTTACGAAGGGGAACCAGAGAGTTTGCATTGCGAAATCGGTGGGACGGATCGCTCATCTCGGTTAGACCGAAATGTTATGAAGGGAAACAGAGAGTTTACAATCCCATCTTGGTGAGACCGAGATCCCTATCGGTGAGACCGAAGTGACTAGGGTTTGTGGCAATGGCTATGTCAATAGAACTCGGTGGCGCCGGATAGAAAGTTTCGGTAGGGCCGAGTTTGTCTTTTGGTTTGGGACAAATGTGGATGTGAGAAAGTGATTGAGGGCTTTGGAGCATATCACTAAGCACTTTGAGCAAGCATGCCATTAAGCAACACCTCATCCCCTTTTAATAGTATTGGCTTTCCTATGGACTCAATATGATCTTGGATCACTAAATAGAAAATGTAGAGTACAGAGCTTTGAGCTTGAGCCAATCCTTTGTCCTCATCACCTTGAAGAGGTTCCACATCCTCTAGTCCATGCCACTCCATTATTGAACTTATCTGAAACATACTAGATGAAAACATTAGTCCAACAAGAGACATGTTGACATTAATTACCAAAATCACCCAGGGAGCACTTATGCTTTCAGTAGTTCATTGCTCAGGAATTCCCTCACCCTGAAATTCCTCAGTGACGCATTTGTAAAAATCGCCTATTCACCCCCCTCTAGTCGATATACCTAAGCATTGATATTTTGAAAGACATGGTTGCTTGTTGATATGCTTGAGTATTTAAGTTATCATGTCAAAACTAGACTATTTCTTTGAACAATATAAAAGTCTGAATGTCCATGCTATAAATAAAATAATATGATAATACATATTAGGCAACATTCCACATCAAAATTTTATTTTTATCACTTACCTGCTCGAGGACGAGTAGGAGTTAAGCTTGGGGATGTTGATACATCTCCAACGTATCTATAATTTTCTATTGTTCCATGTTGTTATATTATCAATCTTGGATGTTTTATAATCATTTTATATCATTTTTTGGTACTAACCTACATAGTGCCAAGTACTAGTTTTTGTTTTTGCATGTTTCTTACATCGCAGAAAATCAATACCAAATGGAGTCCAAATGCCACGAAACTCTACGGAGATTTTTTATGGACTAGAAGATTTTTTACGGAGATTTTTTACAGAGTCCAAATGGACCAAGGCTATGCCTGGGGGGGTGCCCCGAGGAGAGCACAACTCACCAGGGCGCGCTAGGAGGCCCAGGTATGCCCTGGTGGGTTGTGCCCACGTCGGGTGCCCCCCGGACCGCCTCTTTGCTATATAAATACCCCAATATTCCAGAAACCCTAAAGGAGTCGACAAAAATCAATTCCAGCCGTCGAAGAGTCCAGAACCACCAGATCCAATCTAGACACCATGATAGATGGGGTTCACCACCTCCATTGGTGCCTCTCCGATGATGCATGAGTAGTTCTTTGAAGATCTTTGGGTCCGTAGTTAGTAGCTAGATGGCTTCCTCTCTCTCGTTTGATTCTCAATACAATGGTCTCTTGGAGATCCATATGATGTAACTCTTTTTGCGGTGTGTTTGTTGGGGTCGGATGAACTTTGAGTTTACGATCAGATCTATCCTTTTATATCCATGAAAGTATTTGAGTTTCTTTGATCTCTTTTATGCATGATTGCTTATAGCCTCGTATTTCTTCTCCGATATTTGGGTTCTTTTTGGCCAACTTGATCTATTTATCTTGCAATGGGAAGAGGTTCTTTGTAGTGGGTTCGATCTTACGGTGCTTGATCCCAGTGACAGAAGGGGAACCAACATGTATGTATCGTTGCTACTAAGAATAACACGATGGGGTCTATCTCTACATACATATATCTTGTCTACATCATGTCATCGTTCTTATTGCATTACCATGTTTCTCCATGAACTTAATACACTAGATGCATGTTGGATAGCAGTTGATGTGTGGAGTAATAGTAGTAGATGCATGCAGGAGTCGGTCTACTAATCTTGGACATGATGCCTATGTAATGATCATTGCCTAGATATCGTCATGAGTATTTGAAGTTCTATCAATTGCCCAAGAGTAATTGGTTTACCAACCGTTCGCTATTTTTCTTGAGAGAAGCCACTAGTGAAACCAACGGCCCCCGGGTCTCTTTATCATATTATTTGCCTTTGCGATCTATTTTCCTTTGCTTTTATTTTCAGATCTATTAAACCAAAAATACCTTGCTACAATTTATTCTTATTTATTTTATTTGGCGTTCAATCTATCAATATTTACAACTTTCTCCCATCAACGCTCCAATGTTTGGCACCGTTACCCGAAAGGGATTGACAACCCCTTTAACACGTCGGGTTGCGAGTATTTGTTATTTGTGTCCAGGGGCTATTTATGTCGTGTTGCTTGGTTCTCCTACCGGTTTGATAACCTTGGTTTCATATCTGAGGGAAATACCTACGACCGCTGTGCTGCATCATCCCTTCCTCTTTGGGGAAATACCGACGTAGCTTCAAGCGACATCAAGTATGCGCTGGAAATGTGCAAAAAAATCTTTACGCATGAGAGCAGAGATGCATTGTGAAAGAAGCTTTAGAAGTTTAAAAGATATGGAGTGCACTAACCTTATTTGCACTAGAGTTTTCCTTCTCTTGTTGCACATTTTCATCATGGATAGAAGTATCTTTGTTCTGTGACAGAAGACATATCAGAAGATTTGGAAGAATTGTAATAAACATTCCTATCGTGAGAATACCAAGTAACAATCGATTGTTGCTCGACCATATTGGACTCCAAAAAATACATAAATGAGCATACTTTATCCTTAGAAGGATGTTTGTTTGACGGTTGCATCTCCATGTCATAGAGAAAGTTTTCCTTGCTCTGTAATGAATGTCAAGAGGTGATTAATTTCTATAAAAAACAGAATATATTAATGCATCCATACATACCATCACATTATTATTATCCCAATGGTACCAAGTTGTTGACTACGACTGTCGCTAAATACACTCTGTCTATTGAAACAAAATAAGAAAATAATAATATTTATTTAAATGACTTTGACTTTATTATTAGAATATTCTAAAGATAATTACTTTTTGTTTTGAATTTGTCTTGACAACGCAAAGAGCATCTTGAGATGTAGACTTCTGACCCAAAGAACCCTGTAAAGAGAACCTAACAAGTAATACATGTATTGAATAATGAAAAGCATTCCAAAGATAAACTTTTTGCTCGTTTTGAAACAGATTCAGAGCTGAGAATAAATAAGCATACACAAGATAACCATATAATGAAAAGAAGCAACAAAGCTATGCAAGAAGTATCTAGTGCTTTAGATATAATTTCATTGGTGTTTCATCATAAAAGGTTTAATGGTAATCTTCTCAAGATTCTCGACATTGGTAATAAGTTAAGAAAAGGAAGGAGATACTAACCTTATCTGCACTAGTGTTTTCCCTTTGTTGGTGCACACTTTCATTATGGACCAAAGTTTCACTGTTCTGTGAAAAAAGATATACTATAAGATTGGCAAGAACAATAATAAACATTCCTACTTCAAAATTTGTGAGTAGTTGTAAATTGCTACTCAACCATGTCCGATTATAAACAATATATCAATAAGCATACCTCATCCATAGCAGGGCATTTGTATGATGGTTGCGCCTCCATGTTATTGAGAAATGTTTCCTTGCTCTGTAATGAATAGAAAGAGATGATTAATTTCTATAAAAGCAAACAGAAATGTAATAATGCATCCATACACTACCATCACATTATTCTGCTGCCCAACAGTACGAAGTTGTTGACTATAACTGTCACCATAAATTCTCTGTCGATTGAAACTAAACAAGATTAAGAACATACTTGTAAAATGGCTTCAAAATATTTATTATACCTTTCTAAACACACATACTTTTCTTTCTGAATTTTGCTTGGCAATAGAAGGAACATCTGGAGATGCAGATATCTAATCCAAAGAACCCTGTAACTACTACCTAAGAATTAGTACATGTATTGAATAATGGAGAAATTCTTCGAATTTACCTATCATTTAGTGTTTTTTTCTTCCCTTTTAGTTCCAAAATCTTGGCATCTTGGTTTTCCAATTTTTTCTCCAACTTCTCCATCTTCAGTCTAACAGCCAAAAGATCTTCATTTGATGTATCCTCCAATGAACTAAGGTGTATATTCTGAAATTGGCGTGAAGCTGACACACCAAAGACTTGATTTGGATTCGGAACCCGTCCGAGGCCATGTATATATCCAGGCTTGTCTGTGCCAAGTACTGCATTCAAAACATCTTCCTTCCATGCTATTTTTCCTCTAGTGGTATCTACTAAAGCTGGATTCTCCTCTATGCGCTTCTTGAAATCAACCTATATACATGAATAGTGTATGTTAGAACAATGTGCTAAACAACATCATAAGTTTAAATAAAAGAGTCGATACTATACCACTTGTTCATTCATTTTCTTGTCACTTTTGTGCTTATGTGTATGCATGTATAAGACAACCCTGCAAAGTCTGGAGCACTGAGTGCACCTACCTTCCCTCTAGCAAGCAAGCGCTTCGTAATGAATAGAGCAAAATAATGTATAGCTGGAAAGTGTAAGCTAGTGGCAGTGACACCCGATACCCCTCTCTCATCCCCCACTGTCAGAGTAAGGTAAAAACCATCAAACTCTGTGGGCCTAACCTCTACTAAACCACCATCAGAAGGAAGCAAGCATATGACACAAAATTCAGTAAGCGGTATCTGATGGGGTTCATCATATAAGTTAAACTACACCTCAGGGGGATTATTCCTACTCAAGAAATTAAAACTTTGAACAAAGGAATTTGTGAGGAGATGATACTTTTCGCATTCAGCTACAGTGAAGTCAGTGAGGCCGGCATTAGCAGCATATTGTGCAAACTCCTGAAGAACAGGTTATGCGGCCATTTGCACAGTAGTACCTCTGCCATTCTTCAACTATGGAGATCACTGTCAGATGACTCCCCAATAACTCCCTTGGAGTTCTTCTTGGAAGCAAACTTCCTAAAGATACTCATCTTTTTCTATGAACAAAATTCTGAAATTTTTAGTCCACAAATTTTTTCTCAACAAAACTTCACAACATTGAAAGCAACTATTCATAAGGATGCATAGAGGCCATAACAAGCATTCAAACTACTTAGAACTCTAAGAATTCAACATGCAAGCTCATCTACAGCAGCACCAAGAGTAGCTAATTATTCAAAATACAAACCACCAAAGAAAAAACTAATTGGACCAATGGAGGAGTCACATACCAAGCAACAATCCCCAGAAACAGTTTTGGAAACGGAGCTTCGAGCAAAGAGATCGAAATCCGCAGGTTTGGGAGCAAGAACACGGGAGAGAGCAATGGTGATTTTTTTTTCTGGAGGTAGGTGGTGATGTGGGATGAAGAGATGGTGAGAGGGCCCACGCGGGGACCACATCACACTAGGGTGTGCCTGGGAGTCGTGTTGCACCCAGGTGGGTTGTGCCCACCTGGTGCACCTCCCTATGATGTTATTTGCACCAAAAATTCTAAAATATTCAGGAAAAAATCTTATTAAATTTCAGAGCATTCTGAGAACTTTTATTTTTGGGTCATTTTTTTATTGCACGGGAAATTCAAAAAATAGACAAAACATGGCATTTTATTTTATTTAACTAATAAAAACAAAAAACAAAAGGTAGGGACATAAGGTAGTGCTCACTAAATTCATCAACTTCATACCTCTCAAAAATGATCAATTAATAAGGTTGATCAAGTCTTATTAACAACCACTTTTGATTAGCATGAAACTTAAGAAATTCCGTAAATCAGTAAGTTACCTCAATGGGGATATGAATGTCCCCAGCAATAAGCATTTCATATTTCTTTTTAACAGTAGGTAGAGGTAGTTGAAAACTTCCAATAGTGACTGTGGAAGATTTTTCAATAACATTAATACCATTCACTATATGATCATTACCATTGTTATGAAAAGTGACCTTGCTTTTATTGCAATCAGTAACAACCCCTGCAGTATTCAATAAGGGTCTACCAAGGATAATCGACATGTTGTCGTCGTCGAGCATCTCAAGTATAACAAAGTTTGTCAAAATAGTAACATTAGCAACAACAACAACAACAACAACAACAACAACGGGCACATCGTCACAAATACCGATAGGTATGGTAGTTGATTTGCCAGCCATTTGCAAAGATATTTCAATAGGTGTGAGTTTATTCAAATCAAGTCTTTTATATAAAGAGAAAGGCATAACACTAACACCAGCTCCCAAATCACATAAAGCAGTTTTCACATAAATCCTTTTGATGGAGCAAGGTATAGTTGGTATTCCCGGATCTCCATGTTTTTTAGGTATTCCATCTTTAAAAGTATAATTAGCAAGCATGGTGGAGGTTTCAGCTTCTAGTATTTTTCTCTTATTAGTGATGATGTTTTTCATGTACTTTGCATAAGGAGGCATTTTTAAGATATCAGTCAAGCGAGTACGCAAAAAGACTGGCCTAATCATTTCAGCAAAGTGTTCAAATTCTTCATCATCTTTCTCTTCAGTTGACTTAGGGGGAAAGGGCACAGGTTTTTGAACCCATGGTTCTCTTTCCATACCGTGTTTTCTAGCAACAAAGTCTCTTTTATCATATCTTTTATTCCTGGGTTGTGGATTATCAAGATCAACTGCTGGTTCTATCTCAAAATCATTGTCTGGTTCTTTATTATTTGTTTGAGTATCTTCACGAACCTCATCATTATCTTTTTCATTATCAGAAGGTGACTGTTCACTACCAGATTGAGTTTCAGCATCAGAGATAGAAACTTCATTGTCATTATCAGGAGGTTTTTCTACTTCAGGTTCACTAGAGATTGATACGTCTCCGTCGTATCTATAATTTTTTATTGTTTCATGCCAATATTATACAAGTTTTACATAATTTTGGCAATTTTTATATGATTTATTGGACTAACCTATTGATCCAGTGCCAGTTCCTGTTTTCTGTATGTTTTTTGTATCACAGAGTATCCATATCAAACGAAGTCCAAATGCAATAACATTTTACGATGAATTATTTTGGAATATATGTGATTTTGGGGAGTTGGAATCACCGCAAACGGAGGCCCACACAGGGCACGAGACACCAGGGCACGCTAGAGGCCCCTGGCGCGTGGTGGTGGGTTGTGCCCACCTCGTACGTCAGTTGGACCTCTACTTCGGGTACAAGGAAGCTTGTATCCGGAAAAAAATCGTGTTAAAATCTCAGCACAATTGGAGTTACGGATCTCTGGGAATATAAGAAATAGTTTTCGACCAGATTTGGGAACGTGAAACAAAAGAGAACAGAGAGGGAGATCCAATCTCATAGGGGCTCTCACCCCTCCATGGCCATGGATACCAAGGACCAGAGGGGAAACTCTCCTCCCATCTATGGGGGAGGCCAAGGAAGAAGAAGAAGGAGGGGGGGCTCTCTCCCCCTCTCTCCCGGTGGCGCCGGAGTGCCACCAGGGCAACAATCGGGATGGCGATCTACATCAACAATCTTGCTACCGTCAACACCAACTTTCTCCCCCTCTATGCAGCAGTGTAACACCTCTTCCCCCCATTGTAATCTCTACTTAAACATGGTGCTCAACTCCATATATTATTTAGCAGTGATCTATGGCTATCCTATGATGTTTGAGTAGATCCGTTTGGTCCTATGGGTTAATCGTGATCTATGTTGGTATGATTGTATATTTTATTTATGGTGTTGTCCTATTGTGCCCTCCATTCCGTGCAAACATGAGGGCCCCCCACTGTAGAGTGTTGCAATAAGTTCATGGTGTACTTATTGTCAGTGTTGCGGGGGATGACAGCAGCCTAAACGCGGATAGGTGGGCTATGGCATATGGGAGTAAAGAGGACTTGATACTTAATGCTATGGTTGTGTTTCATGACCTTAATGATCTTTAGTAGTTGTGAATGCTTGCTTGCTAGAGTTCCAATCATAAGTGCATATGTTCCAAGTAGAGAAAGTATGTTAGCTCATGCCTCTCCCTCATATAAAATTACAAGAATGATTATTGGTACTTGTTATTGATTGCCTGGGGACAAATAACTTTCTTGTTGACAAAAGCTATCCACTTTTATTACCTTGCAATTTATTTGTAGTTTTATTCCTACAAAGTACTCGTAGATTTATTCTTGCCATATAGTTTCATACTTGTTTCCGGTAAAGCAAATGTCAAGTGTGCGTAGAGTTGCATCGATGGTCGATAGAACTTGAGGGAATATTTGTTCTACCTTTATCTCCTCGTTGGGTTTGACACTCTTATTTATCGAAAAAGGCTACAAACGATCCCCTATACTTGTGGGTTATCAAGACTTTTTCTGGCGCCGTTGCCAGGGAGCAATACTGTGGGGTGAATATTCTCGTGTGTGCTTGTTTGCTTTATCACTAAGTTGTTTTTATTTCCTGTTATAAGTTGTTCTCTATCTTTAGTTATGGATATGGAACACGAAACACCAAAAAAATTAGTGGTACTTGCTACTCATGGAGATGGGGAACCTCCTAAAACCCTCGATGCTCATTATGTAAATGATATTATGCACTACTTTGATAATCCTGAGAAAACCCCATTCAACTATATAATGGGAGTAACGTTGGATCAACATGAATACTTTAGGGATTATCGCTTGACTCATTAAGGGACATTGTTATGGATCAAATTCATATGTTACATTGGTATGCTTGGGAGCTATGCTTGAGATATGATTATACTTGTTGCTCTAGGATGAACGCTCCACATCTTCCCTTTTCATGTGAATTTAATGATAATGAAACCTTGGCTTCTTATGCTAGAGGTATATATGATTACTATGATGTGGAACGAATAGAAGAATTTGTTGCTTTTAAGGGCGCTTATGAAATTGAATCTTTGTTTGAAAAATATGAAGCTTTTGATGATGATGTTTACAAACCTAAATTTTTTGCCATCCTTAAATATTGCTATGATAATTATAAATACAATTCCGATATTGATGCATTTATTGAGAAAGTCTCCACTGTGCATGAAGAGACTAATATTTTGTAGGAGTCTATGGAAGAAGAAATTGATGAAACTATGAGCTCGTTGGATGAGAAAGATGATGAGGAGAGCAAAGAACAAAAGGAGGAAGATCGGATTAGCTACCCATGCCCACCTTCTAATGATAGTAACTCTTCAACTCATACATTATTCAATTTCCCTTCGTGCTTACCGAATGATGATTGCCATGATAATTGCTATGATCCCATTGATTCGTTTGAAATATCCCTTTTTGATGATGTTTGTTATGCTTGTGGCCAAGATGCCAATATGAATGCTGCTTATGCAGATGAACTTGGTATAGTTCCTTATGTTAAGAATGAAATTGTTGCTATTGCACCCACACATGATAGTCCTATTATCTTTTTGAATTCTCCCAACTACACTATATCGGAGAAGTTTGCACTTATTAAGGATTTCATTGATGGGTTGCCTTTTGCCGTTGCACATGATGATTTTGATGAATATAATATGCATGTGCTTTCTGCTCCTACTTGCAATTATTATGAGAGAGGAACTATATATCCACCTCTCTATGTTTCCAACACGGTAAAATTGGAAGAAACTGCTTATACTATGTATTGGCCTTTACTTGATGTTCATGAATTGTTCTTGTATGACATGCCGATGCATAGGAAGAGAGTTATACTTCGTCATTACATGATATATGTTGCTTTGTGCTCACTACTAAATGCCAAGTCATTGTTGATTCAAATTGGCTTTGATATACCTTGGGATCCGGGTGGATTCATTACTTGAGCACTTTATGCCTAGCTTAATGGCTTTAAAGAAAGCGCTGCTAGGGAGACAACCCGGAAGTTTTAGAGAGTCATTTATTTCTGTTGAGTGCTTTTATATAGTTTAAAAACAAAAAAATATAGTGGGGAACTTAAAACTTCACAAAAAGAAAGGTGAAAGTGAGATAGACGAGCACCGTGGAAGAGGGAGCTAGCCTTGAACTTTGGTCATGCCCTTGCAAACTTTGTGAACCTTAATTACAAAAAAATTTCAAAAAAAAGAATTACCCCCTTGTACAAATCCATTGTATCATAAAAATAATGTGCCAAGGTTTGCCTTTAGTATGTTTAGATTGCTTGTTGGTTTTGCGGTGCAAAACAGAAACTTTGGCTGTAGTACATGATTTTACATTTTCTACTGGAACATCAAATGGTTTTGAAACTTTTTGAACTGTATTTATATATAATTTTTTTTATTTTTACTAAATTTTTAAGAATTTTTGGAGTAACAGAAGTATGGTGAATTTCAGATTACCACAGACTGTCCTATTTAAGACAGATTCTGTTTTTGATGCATTGTTTTGCTCATTTTGATGAAACTATCGATTTTTATCAGTGGTATAAGCCATGGAAAAGTTATATTACAGTAGATACAATGCAAAAACAAATATGAATTTGTTTGCAACAGTACTTAGAGTAGTGATTTGCTTTATTATACTAACGGATCTTACCGAACTTTCTGTTGAGTTTTGTGTGGATGAAGTGATCAAAGATCGAGGAGGTCTCGATATGAGGAGAAGGAGGAGAGGCAAGAGCTCAAGCTTGGGGATGCCCAATGCACCCCAAGTAAATATTCAAGGATAGTCAACCGTCTAAGCTTGGGGGTGCCCCGGAAGGCATCCCATCTTTCTTCAACAAGTATCGGTATGTTTTCGGTTTCGTTTCATTCACATGATATGCGCAAATCTTGGAGCATCTTTTGCTTTTAGTTTTCATTTTTTGTGCACCATGCCGGTATGAGATAGTCCATGGTTGATTTATAGAATTCTCATTGCACTTCACTTACATCTTTTGAGTATGGCTTTATAGAATGCTTCATGTGCTTCACTTATATCATTTGAAGTTTGGATTGCCTGTTTCTCTTCACATAGAAAACCGTTATTTGAAGAATGCTCTTTTGCTTCACTTATATTTTTTAGGGCATGGTCTTTTGTAGAAAGAATTAAACTCTCATGCTTCAGTTATATCTATTTAGAGAGTCAACAGGAATTGGTCAATTGCATGGTTAGTCATAAAATCCTACATAAAACTTATGGAACACTGAATATGTTTGATTCCTTGCAATAGTTTTGCGATATAGAGATGGAATATGTGGGAGGTACTAGTAAACGGTTGTGGTTAGTAAGAATATTGGTGATAAGGTTTGTGATTCCCGAAGCATGCACGTATAGTCTCTCGTTATGCTATGATGTTCGAGCATGATTTATTATTGATTACCTTCCTTATGAGTGCCAGTCGGGGACGAGCGATGGTCTTTTCCTACCAATCTATCCCCCGGGGCATGCGTAGTAGTAGTTTGCTTCGATGGCTAATAAACTTTTGCAATAAGTATATGAGTTCTTTATGACTAATGTGAGTCCATGGATTATACGCACTCTTACCTTTTCGCAATTTGCTAGCCTCTATGGTACCGTGCATTGCCCTTTCTCACATTGAGACGTGGTGCAAACTTCGCAGGTGCATCCAAACCCCATGATATGATACGCTCTATCACAGATAAGCCTTATTATATCTTCCTCAAAACAGCCACCATACCTACCTATTATGGCTTTTACATGGCAATTCCGAGATATATTGCCATGCAACTTCCACCACTTCCGTTTGATGACTTGAGCATTCATTGTCATATTGCTTTGCATGATCAAATAGCTGACATAGTAGTTGTGGTTCAGTCACCGTTCATCATTTTTCATACATGTTACACTAGATCATTACACATCCTGGTACATTGCCAGAGGCATTCATATAGAGTCATCTTTTGTCATAGGTATCGAGTTGTAATTTTTATTTCTTTTGAGTTATAAGTAAATAGAAGTGTGATGATCATTATTCATTTTTAGAGCAGTGCCCCAGTGAGGAAAGGATATTGGAGACTAGGATTCCCCCACAAGTCGGGAAGACTCCGGACAATGAGAGAAAAAGAAAAAGAAAAAAAAATAAGAAAAAGAAAAAGAAAAAAAAGAAAAAAGGAAAACAAAAATAAAAATAAAAATAAAAAAGAGAGAAGGGGCATTGTTAGTATCCTTTACCACACTTGTGCTTCAAAATAGCACCATGTTTTTCATATGGAGAGTCTCGGATGTTGCCACTTTCATATACTAGTGGGAATTTTTTAATATAGGATTAGATGCACACCCACTTAGTTTTCATATTGAGCTTTCATACACTTATAGCTCTTAGTTCATTCGTTGCATGGCAATCCCTACTCCTCACGTTGATATCGATTGATGGGCATCTCCATAGCCCATTGGTTTGCCCCATCGATGTGAGACTTTCTTACTTTTTTGTCTTCTCTATATTTACCCCTATCATCATACTCTATTCCACCCGTAGTGCTGTGTCCATGCCTTATGCTCATGTATTGCATGAGAGTTGAAAAAGCTGAAGCGCGTTAAAAAGTATGAACCAATTGCTCGGCTTGTCATCAGGGTTGTGCATGATAAATACTTTGTGTTAAGAAGACAAAGCATGACAAGACTATATGATTTTGTAGGGATAACTTTCTTTAGCATTGATATTTTGAAAGACATGATTATTTGTTGGGATGCCTGAGTATTGATGTCTTTATGTCAAATTATAGACTATTGCTTTGAATCACTTATGTCTTAATATTCAGACCATGATTAGACATATGATCAAGTTTATGTTAGGTAGCATTCCACATCAAAAATTATCCTTTTATCATTTACCTGCTCGAGGACGAGCATGAATTAAGCTTGGGGATGCTGATACGTCTCTATCATATCTATAATTTTTTATTGTTTCATGCCAATATTATACAAGTTTTACATACTTTTGGCAACTTTTTATATAATTTATTGGACTAACCTATCGATCCAATGCCAAGTGCCAGTTCCTATTTTCTGCATGTTTTTTGTATCGCAGAGTATCCATATCAACCGAAGTCCAAATGCAATAAAATTTTACGGAGAATTATTTTGGAATATATGTGATTTTTGGGAGTTGGAATCACCGCAAACAGAGGTCCACACAGGGCACAAGACACCAGGGCGAGCCAGAGGCCCTTGGCGCGGGGTGGTGGGTTGTGCCCACCTCTTACGTTGGTTGGACCTCTAATTCGGGTGCAAGGAAGCTTATATCCGGAAAAAAATCATGTTAAAATCTCAGCGCAATAGGAGTTACGGATCTCCGGTAATATAAGAAATGGTTTTCTGCCAGATCTGGGAACGAGAAACAAAAGAGAACAGAGAGGGGGATCAAATCTCGAAGGGGCTCCCGCCCCTCCATGACCATGGAGACCAAGGACTAGAGGGGAAACTCTCCTCCCATCTAGCGGGAGGCCAAGGAAGAATAAGAAGGAGGGGGCTCTCTCTCCCCTCTCTCGCGGTGGCGCCGGAGTGCCATTGGGGCAACGATCAGGACGGCGATCTACATCAACAATCTTGCTACCGTCAACACCGACTTTATCCCCCTCTATGAAGTGGTGTAACACCTCTTCCCCCCGCCGTAATCTCTACTTAAACATGGTGCTCAACTCCATATATTATTTCCCAATGATCTATGGTTATCCTATGATGCTTGAGTAGATCCATTTTGTCCTATGGGTTAATCGTGATCTTGGTTGGTATGATTGTATATTTTATTTATGTTGATGTCCTACGATGCCCTCCATATCACACAAACGTGAGGGGCCCCCGCTGTAGGGTGTTGCAATATTTGCATGGTTTACTTATTGTTAGTGTTGCAAGGGATGACAGCAGCCTAAACGCCTATAGGTGGGCCATGGTGTATGGGATTAAAGAGGACTTGATACTTAATGCTATGGTTGGGTTGCACAACCTTAATGATCTTTAGTAGTTGCAGATGCTTGCTCGAGTTCCAATCATAAGTGCATATGATCCAAGTAGAGAAAGTATGTTAGCTCATGCCTCTCCCTCATATAAAATTACAAGAATGATTACTGGTACTTGTTATCGATTGCCTAGGGACAAATAACTTTCTTGTTGACAAAAGCTATCCACTTTTATTACCTTGCAATTTATTCGTAGTTTTATTCCTGCAAAGTACTCATAGATTTATTCTTGCCAAATAGTTTCATACTTGTTTCCTGTAAAGCAAACGTCAAGTGTGCGTAGAGTGGTATCGGTGGTCGATAGAACTTGAGGGAATATTTGTTCTACCTTTAGCTCCTCGTTGGGTTTGAGACACATATTTATCGAAAAAGGCTACAAATGATCCCCTATACTTGTGGGTTATCAGAGGCATGCAAAATCCTATCATTTTTCTTCTTCTTTTTCTATTTAGAAGGACTATGTGCATCAGTGTTAACCCTTTGAGAGTCTTGTTCAATTCTTTTTTGGTGTCCCTCAGGATAAAGTGGTTCCTGAGTCATCCTACCTCCTCTAGTTATTACTCTAACAGCATGATCAATGATATTATTATTCATTTCATCTAACAACTCTCTTTGAGATTTAGCAACTTGTTCTAACTGAGTTTGAACCATAGAAGAATGCTTCCCCACACCTCTAACATCATTTGAGATTCTAAATGACAAGTCACTCAAGCGAGCAATCATATCAGAATTGTATTTCAATTGGTTCATAACATTTGCATTGAAGTGATGTTGCTTTCTAATGTAATTTTTAAACTCATAAAGGCATCGGATAGGGTGCATATTGTGAGGATTATCATTATCATGGAATTTCATTAGAGAATTTACCTCTACCACCTTAGGTGGTAGTGGTGTATGAAGCCCATGTATTTCTCCAATAGGAGGTAAATGTTTTACATCCTCAGCTTTAATTCCTTTTTCTCTCATAGATTTCTTTGCTCTTGCATATCTTCAAGACTGAGATATAGTATACCCCTCTTCTTCAAAGTGGGTTTAGGTGGTGGTTCAGGAAGAGTCCAATATTCATAATTTTTCAATATGTTATTCAATAATTCTTCAGCTTTCCCAATAGTTCGTTTCCTAAAAACACAACCAGCACAACTATCTAGGAAATCCCTAGAAGCATCGGTTAGTCCATTATAGAAGATGTCGAGTATTTCATTTTTATTAAGAGGATGATCCGATAAAGCATTAAGCAATTGGAGAAGCCTCCCCCAAGATTGTGGGAGACTCTCTTCTTCAATTTGCACAAAGCTAAATATTTCCAGTAAGGCAGCTTGTTTCTTATGAGCAGGGAAATATTTTTCAGAGAAGTAATAACTCATGTCATGGGGACTACGCACACAACCAGGAGCAAGAGTATTGTACCAAGCTTTAGAATCACCCTTTAATGAGAACGAAAATAATTTGAGAATATAATAATAGTGATTTTTCTCATCATCAGCAAAAAGGGTGGCTATGTCATTCAACTTAGTAAGATGTGCCACAACAGTTTCAATTTCATAACCATGGAAAGGATCAGATTCAACCAAAGTAATCAAGTCTGGGTCGAGAGAGAATTCATAATCCTTATCGTCAACAAATATAGGTGAAGTAGCAAATTGAGGATCACTTTTCATTTTGGCATTCAAAGTCTTTTCTTTATACTTGCATAATAATTTTACTAGATCATATCTATCCTTACAAGCAAGAATATCCCTAGTTGCCTCCTCATCCATAACATAACCTTTCGGTACCTTTGGCAATTCATATATATGAGGGCTAGTTCTAATAGGTGTTTGAAGATTTTCAGTTCCAAGCTCTTCATCGGTTTCAACATTCTCAAAAGCTTTAGTTCTAGCAAGTTGTTCATCAATAAATTCACCTAGTGGCACATTATCATCAAGCAAGGTACTAGCATCATCGTAAATATCATTCATAGCAGAAGTAGCATCATCAATAACTTGCGACATATCAGGATTAATAGCATGTGGTGGTGTTGCAAGTCTACTTATAACAGAAGGTGAATCAAGTGCAGAGCTAGATGGCAGTTCCTTACCTCCCCTCGTCTTAGAGGGAAAAATCTTAGTCTTAGCATCCTTCAGATTCTTCATAGTAATAATTTGATAATAATCCCAAGTGACTCAACAAGTATAGCTATGCTCCCCGACAACGGCGCCAGAAAAAGGTCTTGATAACCCACAAGTATAGGGGATCACAATAGTTTTTGAGGGCAGGGTATTCAACCCAAATTTATAGATTGGACACAAGGGGAGCCAAATAATATTTGCAAGTACTGAGTTGTCAATTCAATCACACCTGGAGATTAATTATCTGTAGCAAAGTGATCAGTGGCACAGTAATATGATAGCTTCGATAGTAGTGGCAGCAGCAACAGTAACTGTAACAGTGATAGTAATAGTTTTGTAGAAGTGACAGTAGTAAGAGCACCAGTAGTAACCTAGCAAGATCAATATGTAGGAAAATCATAGGCATTGGATCGACAATTTGTTGGATGATATTCATCATGTGACAGTTACAACCTACGGTGATACGGCACTAGCTCCAGTTCATAAATATAATGTAGGCATGTATTCCGTAAATAGTCATACATGCTTATGGAAAGAACTTGCATGACATCTTTTCTCCTACCCTCCTGTGGTAGCGGGGTCCTATTGGAAACTAAGGGATATTAATGCCTCTTTTTAATAGAGAACTGGAACAAAGCATTAACACACGGTGAATACATGAACTACTCAAACTACGATCATCACCAGGAAGTGTCCCGACTATTATCACTCTAGGGTTGCCAGATCATAACACGCATTAGGTGACTATAACTTGCAAGATCAGATCTAGAACATAGATATAATGGTGATAACATAAACGGTTCAGATCTTCAAAATCATGACACCCGAGCCCAAAGTGACAAGCATTAAGCATGGCAAAGTCATAGCAACATCAATCTCAGAACATAATGGATACTAGGGATCAAGCCCTAACAAAACTAACTCGATTGCCTCATGAATCTCATCCAACTTCTCACCGACCAGCGAGCCTATGAAGGAATTACTCATTCCTGGTGGGGGAGCATCATAAAATGGGCGATGGATAAGGGTTGGTGATGACGAAGATCGAAGATCCCGCTCTCTGGGGTACCAAATGGACTCCAGATCTGGCCTCCCGATGAAGAACAGGAGGTGGCGGCGGCTCCATCTCATGAAACGCGATAATTCTTCCTCGTTATTCACTCGTTATTGAACCATTTGATGTTTGGGGCTTTGATTATACGAGACCTTTTCTTTCCTCTAATGGATATACACATATTTTAGTTGTTGTTGTTACGTTACTAAGTGGGTAGAAGCTATTCCAACTAGTAGTGCTGATCATAACACTTCTATTAAAATTCTTAAAGAAGTTATTTTTCCGAGGTTCGAAGTCCCTAGATATTTAATGACTGATGGTGGTTCACACTTTATTCATGGTGCTTTCCGTAAAATGCTTGCTAAATATGATGTTAATCATAGAATTGCATCTCCTTATCACCCTCAGTCTAGTGGTCAAGTAGAGTTGAGCAATAGAGAGCTCGAATTAATTTTGCAAAAGACTGTTAATAGGTCTAGATAGAATTGGTCCAAGAAACTTGATGATGCATTATGGGCTTATAGAACTGCATACAAAAATCCTATGGGTATGTCTCCATATAAAATGGTTTATGGAAAAGCGTGTCACTTACCTCTCGAACTAGAACATAAGGCGTATTGGGCTATTAAAGAGCTCAACTATGATTTTAAACTTGCCGGCGAGAAGAGGTTATTTGATATTAGCTCACTTGATGAATGGAGAACCCAAGCTTATGAAAATGCCAAGTTGTTTAAAGAAAAAGTTAAAAGATGGCATGACAAAAGGATACAAAAGCGTGAGTTTAATGTAGGTGATTATGTATTGCTATACAACTCTCGTTTAAGATTTTTTGCAGGCAAACTTCTCTCTAAATGGGAAGGCCCCTATGTTATCGAAGAGGTCTATCATTTCGGCGCCATAAAGATCAACAACTTTGAAGGCACAAATCCAAAGGTGGTAAACGGTCAAAGAATTAAACATTATATCTCAGGTAATCCCATAAATGTTGGAACCAATATTATTGAAACCGTAACCCCGGAGGAATACATAAGGGACACTTTCCGGAGCATTTCAGACTCCGAAAAGGAATAGGTATGTGGTACGGTAAGTAAACCGACTCCAAAACAATTTTTAAGGCAATATTTCTCCGTTTTGGAATATTTAGAAAAATAGAAAAATAAGAAGCAGTCCGGGAAGGACACGAGGGTCCCACGAGGGTGGTGGGCGTGCCCTACCCCTCTGGGCGCGCCCCCTACCTCGTGAGCACCTCGTGTGCCTTCCGGACTCCATTTTCTTGCACGTTACATATTTAGGTCGGTAAAAATTCATTATATAACCTCCCGAAGGTTTTGACTCCCGTATCACGCAAACCTCCTCTGTTCTTGTTTCGAGCTGTTTTCTGTCAGGGTTTTCCAGGCTAGGCATCATATCTTCTCCCTCCTCCAACAATGGTGACAACGATGCTTGGATAATGAAGATAGATCTTAAGAGGGAAGAACCCATGAGGGTCAACAAGGATGAAAGGATCAAGAAGGCCACGGAGGATCAAGCTCCAGCAGCAAAAGACATCCTTCGAATTGATCATAACCTTCTTACCCAACTGAGATCGAAGCTTCCAAGATGATTGATTTAGCTCGTATACAAAACAAGTATCTCACACAAGAAAATATTTTGTTGAAGGATCATATTGTTGCACTCAAGGGCATTATTCGCAAGATGGAGGACCTCTTACGCTCGATGTGCGATTATCCGTTACCTCCACCTTCATCACCGACAAAGGAGATATAATCACATGGGTATGGGCACTCCCCTTGGCAACTGCCAAGCTTGGGGGAGGTGCCCCGGTATCGTATCACCATCACAACTCCTAGCTTTACCGTTTTTCTTAGTTCGATCCTATTAGTAGTATCTTGATCTAGTAGAATAAAGTTTATGGCATGATCTAGTTTT
The DNA here is from genome assembly GCF_002162155.2 of Triticum dicoccoides. NCBI lineage: Eukaryota > Viridiplantae > Streptophyta > Magnoliopsida > Poales > Poaceae > Triticum > Triticum dicoccoides. Next base: position 274,695,611 of record NC_041392.1, on the reverse strand, counting down.
GAGTTTTGCTTTATGATCATTCTTTGTAATCGAGTCCGTGGGCTATATATAATAAAGATTGGCATTGAGTCAAGGGCTTGATTATTTTTCCATGATCTTGGGTGAATAAAAGAAAGAGAAAAAGAATAAAAAGAAACAATAAGTTCATATTGATCTTATTGAGAGTAATGACTTCACATAGAAAGAGTATGATGATTAAAAGTTGTTGGGAGTTGGCAGACATAGCTTTGGTCATTGTTACAATTAATAGGAAGTAATAAGGAAAGAGAGGTTTCACATATAGATATATTATCATTGACATCTTTTATGATTGGGAGCACTCATTAAAATATGACATGCTAAAGAGTTGATGTTGGACAAGGAAGACAACGTAATGAGTTATGTCTTTCTTATATCTGAGATAAATTATGTTGTCATGGATCCTCTAACTTGTTGAGCTTGCCTTTCCCCCTCATGCTAGCCAAATTCTCGACACCAAGTAGAAATACTACTTGTGCTTCCAAATACCCTTAAACCAGTTTTGCCATGAGAGTCCACCATATCTAGCTATGGATTGAGTAAGATCCTTCAAGTAAGTTTTCATCGGTGCAAAGCAATAAAAATTGCTCTAAATATGTATGATTGATTGGTGTGGGAGAAATAAGCTTTATATGATCTTGTGATGTGGAAGTAATAAAAGTGACGAACTGCATAATAAAGGTTTATATCACAAGGGGCAATATAAAGTGACGTTCTTTCGCATTGAGATTTTGTGCATCCAACCATAAAAGCGCATGGCAACCTCTGCTTCCCTCTGCGAAGGGCCTATCCTTTATTATTATCTTCTACCTTGTGCAAGAGTCATGGTGATCTTCACCTTTCCTTTTTCATTTTATCCTTCGGCAAGCTCAGCATGTTGGAAAGAACATGATAT
>NC_041392.1:274635948-274694125 GCF_002162155.2 Triticum dicoccoides | reverse complement strand
GTGTCTAATTGGATGTAGGGGAGCATGAACCATTATTGTTGACATTACCCTTGAGGTAAAAGGTTGTGGGGCAAAACTATAAGACCCTATCTTTCTCCGTGTCCGATTAAAACTCCGTAACCACAAGTATTGCGTGAGTGTTAGCAATTATGGAGGACTAAATCATAGTTGAGTATGTGGACTTGCTTTTTAGCTCTGACATAGACTCTTTCTGATGTTATCATAAATTGCAATTGCTTCAATGACTGAGATTATAGTTTGTCGGAGCCCAATAAGGTTTATGATTTATACTTTTGCATTGTGAATAGATCATCACTTGAACATAAGTAATCATATGAGAATAATCATGATGCCTTCATGTCCGTATTTTATTTTTATCGACGCCTCTACCTCTAAACATGAGGACATATTTATTGTTATCGGATTTTCTCTTGATGACAAGCGAGGTCTAAGCTTGGGGGAGTTGATACGTCCATTTTGCATCATGCTTTTATATCGATATTTATTGCATTATGGACTGTTATTTCACTTTATGTCACAATACTTATGGCTATTCTCTCTTATTTTACAAGGTTTACATAAGGAGGGAGAATGCCAGCAGCTGGAATTCTGGGCTGGAAAAGGAGCAAATATTAGAGACCTATTCCGCGCAACTCCAAAAGTCCTGAAACTCCACGGAACATCTTAAAATAAATAAAGAAAAATCCTTGCCAAAGATGAAGGCCAGGGGCCCACACCCTGCTCACGAGGGTGGGGGGCGCGCCCCCTACCTCGTGGGCCCCCTGGTGGCTCTCCGACGTCCATCTTCTCCTATATGAAGTCTTTCGATGAGAAAAAAATAAGAAGGAACTTTTCGGGACGAGACTCCGCCGCCACGAGGCGGAACCTTGGCGGAACCAATCTAGAGCTCCGGTGGAGCTGTTCTGCCGGGGATACTTCCCTCCGGGAGGGGGAAATCATCACCATCGTCATCACCAACGCTCCTCTCATCGGGAGAGGGCAATCTCCATCAACATCTTCACCAGCACCATCTCATCTCCAAACCCTAGTTCATCTCTTGGATCCAATTATTGTCCCAAGGTCCGGGATTGGTGCTAGTAGTGTTGATTACTCCTTGTAGTTGATGCTAGTTGGTTTATTTGGTGGAAGATCATATGTTCAGATCCTATATGCATATTATTACCCCTCTGATTATGAACATGAATATGCTTTGTAAGTAATTACGTTTGTTCCTGAGGACAAGGGAGAAGTCTTGCTATTAGTAGTCATGTGAATTTGGTATTTGTTTGATATTTCGATAAGATGTATGTTGTCTAGCCTCTAGTGGTGTTATGTGAACGTAGACTGCATAACACTTCACCATTATTTGGTCCTAGAGGAATGCATTGGGAAGTAATAAGTAGATGATGGGTTGCTAGAGTGACAGAAGCATAAACCCTAGTTTATGCGTTGCTTCGTAAGGGGCTGATTTGGATCCACATGTTTCATGCTATGGTTAGGTTTACCTTAATACTTTTGTTGTAGTTGCGGATGCTTGCAGTAGAGGTTAATCATAAGTGGGATGCTTGTTCAAGTAAGAACAACACCCAAGCACCGGTCCACCCACATATCAAATTATCAAAGTATCGAACGCGAATCATATGAACGTGATGAAAACTAGCTTGACGATATTCCCATGTGTCCTCGGGAGCGCTTTTCCTATTATAAGAGTTTGTTCCGGCTTGTAATTTGCTACAAAAAGGATTGGGCCACCTTGCTGCACTTTATTTACTTTTGTTACTTGTTGCTCCTTACAATTTATCTTGTCACAAAACTATCTGTTACCACTTATTTCAGTACTTGCAGAGAATACCTTGCTGAAAACCGCTTATCATTTCCTTCTGCTCCTCGTTGGGTTCGACACTCTTACTTATCGAAAGGACTATGATAGATCCCCTATACTTGTGGGTCATCAATCTCTCGATCTCGATGAGCCCTCCCTAGCTACGGTGGTGGCTAGCCCTATTTGTAGAGGCTCGAGTCCTCTCCCCAAATATTAGGGAGGAAGGGATCCTACAACGACCAATTCAAAGGGGGACAACGAGTACAAGTTATCCTAACAAAAGGTGGTCTTCGCTTGCCAAAGGCTCTGGTGGTGATGCCGTCGTGGGATCCATGGTGACCTCCGTCTTGTCATCCTGCTGGTCTTGGTCTCGTTGCACCAATATGGAAACCTTTGCCTGAGGCCTCGGGACTCCTCGCCTGCGCCTGCCTCTTTAGCACCAAAGAGGAAACTGGCACTCTGCGCCCGCTGGCGCCCGCCTAGCCTTTGTCGTCATGGCTTACGTCACGAGAACCTCACGAGGTGCCCCTTGCCTTGATCTCTCCGTTCCTCGCGAGCCATCCTAGTGAGGCTGCCCCTGAGGAGGTCTTGTGTCGTCCGCCTCGCGAGGCTTGCCCCTCGCGAGGGTCTTGAGCCTTGGCTGATGAAGATGGGCCATAGCAGGCCGCGGGTGGAGCCACGCCCTGGGACACAGGAAGGCATATATCGGTACCCACGTTCCAGGACGCCGACAGTAGCCCCGGTCCCAAGGTGCGCTCGTGCTTGGCTTCGTGGCTGTCGGATCACGGGTTCCGGTAGACCATTGAGGTTTGAACTCTGGCGTGCGCACGAAGTTCTTTCCCTCCTGCCGATCTACTCCCTAGCTCGCTAAGGTCTCGCGGACGAACTCAATGCACTCGCAACACAAAGACACAAGGTTTATACTGGTTCGGGCTACCGTTGTGGTGTAATACCCTACTCAAGTGTGGTGGTGATGGATTGCCTCTTGGGCTGATGAAGAACAGTACAAGGGGAAGAACAACGTCCTGAGGTTGAGGTGTTTTTGTGATTGGTGTGCTAAGGGTCAGGGTGAGATGTCTCTGAATCTTCCGTCCCGCCCTACAGTGGTGGATAGTTCTACTTATATAGGCCCTGGTCCTCTCCCCAAATAGTGAGCGGGAAGGGAGCCAACAATGGCGGCCAATTTGAAAGGGGGCAAGTAGTACAAGCTATCCTGACAAAAGGTGGTCTTCCCCTGCCAAAGGTTCTAGTGGTGACACCGTCCTGGGCTCCATGGTAACCTCCGTCCTACCGTCCTTCTGGTCTTGGTCTTGTTGCACCGATATGGAAACCTTTGCCTGATGCCTCGGTACTCCGTGCCTGCGCTTGCTCCCTTGGCACCAAAGAGGAAACAAGGACGTTGCGCGCGCTGGCGCCCGCCTCGTGTCGATCGTCATGGCTCACATCATGTGAGCCTCATGAGGTTCGCCCCACCTTGATATCTCCGCTCCTCGCGAGGCAGCCTGGTGAGGCCGCTCCTGAGGAGGTCTTGTGTCGTCCTCCTCATGAGGCTTGGCCCCTCGCGAGGGTATCGAATGCCTTGTTGATGATGATGGGCCGTACAGACCTGCCAGCACAGCCATGCCATGGACCGCAGGCAAGCAAGTCTGGGGACCCCCGTTCCCAAAATGCCGACAACGGCGAAGCCAAGGGGCAAGTGTGGAGCGTCGCGGGCCCCAATAGCCTATGACCTTGATTGACGCGTGGCGATTGACAGGTCGTGGGCGTCTCCGCTTCCCCATGCTGCCTTGGCAATTGGCCTCCTCCTGGCTATAAATGGGAAGGAGGGCAGAGCCCTCGTCACCCATCTCTTCCTCCACTCGTCCTGCTTCTTCTTCTTCCTTGCTTTGCTGCTGCACTACATTAACCATGCCGCCGATACGGAGGTTCTCCGCTGCCGAGAAGGGGAAAGTTCCCCGCGAAGAGCTTGGGCCTCTCCCGCCGAAGCAGAGGTTGCCTCGCTTGCGTGGTGCCGCTGTAAGGCCGCAGGTGATGAGGCCTTGGTACGAACGGCATCCCCCAGGCCTATCCACTGCCTTTGTATGCCCAGGAAGAGGGTTCCGAAGGAGGTAGCAGGGATCGACGACCCCCACACCACGGCCGCGGTGGCCGTGTAGTGGCGGCGCGCGCTGCCGCCCCACAAACCCATGCCGAGGGCTCCTCGCGCGAACTCGTGCTGTGGGCGGCGATGCCACCGAGCACATGGATCCGGTTTCTGCTATTCTTCACTGACATGATGCCGCCGAGGGGGCCGCTGTAGCTGTGGCTGCAGCATGCTGGGTGTGGCACCCCGGCGACGGGGGCGGAGGTCGAGGTCGTCTCCCCGGCAAGGTCTTTATGACCCGAGGATGGGGCGATGTCGGTGTCAAAACCGGCGGATCTCGGGTAGGGGGTCCCGAACTGTGCGTCTAGGCCAGATGGTAACAGGAGGCAAGGGACACGAAGTTTTAACCAAGTTCGGGCCCTCTCGATGGAGGTAAAACCCTACGTCCTGCTTGATTAATATTGATGATATGGGTAGTACAAGAGTAGATCTACCATGAGATCGAAGAGGCCAAACCCTAGAAGCTAGCCTATGGTATGATTGTTGTGATGTATGTTGTCCTATGGACTAAAACCCTCCGGTTTATATAGACACCGGAGAGGGTTAGGGTTACACAAAGTCGGTTACAATGGTAGGAGATCTTCATATCCGCATCGCCAAGCTTGCCTTCCACGCCAAGCAAAGTCCCTTCCGGACACGGGACGAAGTCTTAATCTTGTATCTTCATAGTCCAGGAGTCCGGCTGAAGTATAGTCCGGCTATCCGAACACCCCCTAATCCAGGACTCCCTTAGTAGCCCCTGAACCAGGCTTCAATGACGACGAGTCCGGCGCGCAGATTGTCTTCGGCATTGCAAGGCGGGTTCCTCCTCCAAGTACTTCATAGAAGATTTCAAACACAAAGATAGTGTCCGGCTCTGCAAAATAAGTTTCCACATATTGCCATAGAGAGAATAATATTTACACAAACCTAATCTGTTGACGTATTCTGTAGCATGACACACCACGACCAAGCCTTTATCCGAGTCATTTCTTTATCCCACCTCAGCGCGTCATGCGAGGCGATTTCCTTGGCACGTCTTGTTAAAGCAGAGATCGTGTCCCCTTATTCCGGGATTCTCATCAATACGGGCGTGGGTAACCCAACCATGCCATTGATTACGGCGCTTGGAGATAAGTGAGTTTTACCAGGCTAGTGGGGACATGTAGTTGCGTCCACCCATATAAGGGGATAAGGATCCACCTTTTCACCTATGCCTTCTTCCTCCTTCGCCTATCCATTCTTGCGCACTCGAGCTCCAGCGCCCAAGTCCGCACTCCCCATGTCAACCTTCTCCAGCCATGTCCGGAGCGGGAGGCAAGTGGATGGTCTCCTCCGTCATGGAGGGACACATCAAAAAGCTGAGGAAGGCCAGATACCTGTCTAACGACATCGCGTACCGGCTTCTCGAAAAGGGGCAGCTCATCCCCACCCCTAGGCCCCATGAGAGGGTGGTGTTCCTCCCCCATTTCCTCCGCGGACTGGGCTTCCCTCTCCACCCATTTGTCCGGGGGCTCATGTTCTACTACGGCCTGGATTTCCACAATCTGGCCCCGAACTTTGTCCTCAACATCTCGGCGTTTATCGTCGTGTGCGAGGCTTTCCTCTGCATCCGTCCCCATTTCGGCCTATGGCTCAAGACTTTCAACGTCAAGACGAAGGTGGTGCGTGGCAACCAGGCGGAGTGCGGAGGCGCCATGGTGGGCAAGATGGCCAACATCCTATGGCTCGAGGGCTCCTTTTGTGGAGACCCTGAAGGGGTGGCAATCGGGGTGGTTTTATATCACCGAGCCGCGCGACGCCGAATGGGTAGCACCCCCCGAGTTTCGATCCGGACCCCCTACGCGGCTCACCTCCTGGAAGGAGACGGGCCTGTCGTCGGGTAAGAAAGGAGAGCTGACCGGACTCCAAACTTGCATCCAAACCCTGGTGGACAAGAAGCTCAAACTTGTTAACGTAGTCCAGGTTATGCTCATCCGGCTGATCCTCCCGTGTCAACAACGGGCTTTCAACCTATGGGAGTTCGACTTGGCGCGGCACCAAACTCTGAGCAGGCTCTTCGACATGACGTACGAAGATGCCTGGAAGGTGCTTTTCAAGGGCGCCAAGGCTCCCGCATCCGCTACCAAGGATCGCGGATTCAGTGTGCAGCGCCACGCTCTCGCGATAAGCTGTTTTTTCCTTTTACGGGGTATCAGTTTTTCATAGTTTGACTCCATGCGGGATCTAAGCTCCCTTACCTTTGACAGGATTGGCAGGTGACGTCCGGACAGATCAACTGTCCGGCTCCTTTGCCCGAAGGCCCAGCGGACGCTCGCTTGGCGAAGCTGCTGGTTCCGGCACTCTATGTGGTGTCGGAGAAGAAGGCCGCGAAAAAGGCCACGGGGACTCGAAAGAGTGCCCGGCGCCAGGAGGTGTCGGATCCATCATCCGACGATTCCAAGGCGCATTCCTCCCGTGAAGACGAGGAGGAAGAAGAAGAGACCTCTCCCCCTCCAGCGGGAGGAGAGAAGAAGAGGAAGGCCGCCCTCTCCAGGGAGGCCAGAGGGTCCAAGAAGGGGAAAACCCTTCCTCCGGACTACTCCACCGACGCCAACAACGGCGGAGAGGAGTGGCAGCCCAGGGCCAAGCCCCTGGCAAAATCGTAAGTATCCGAATACCAGAGTAATTCATAGTATTCGTTTATTGCACAGCTTTCCCTTACATCGAATATGTTTATGCAGCCCACCCAAAGACCGGCTCGATGCATCGTCAAGCGGTTCACTGGACTCGTCGGATGTGAACTTGCTTCCGACGGCTTCCTCCCCCCCGCCCTACGGACGACACCGAAGTGTTGTCCCAACAGGTTCCAAGCTGGGAGGAGGTGGTCCTAGAAGCGCCGCAAGGCGACCTCCCGGACTCCAGGAGTAAAGGGGATGAGACCCCCCAGGGCTCCAAGTCCGGCTCTTGGCCGGACACTGCTCCGGAACCTTCAAAGGTTCCAGAGTCCGGCGAGCGACCTCCTTCCAAGAGGAGCCAGCCCACTGTGCCGGCGACCCAATCGGAGGCGCCGAACAATCTGTTGGAGGCGCTCCAAGGCGCCTCCATCGACGAGGGGCACCGCCCTATTTATGAGTGCGGTGATCCAGAAGGTTCAGTCCACCAAGAGTGGGCTGACTGAAGCTTGTACTAGCCTGTTAACATGCTTTGAGGTAAGTAAAGAATGAATAAATAATATTACCGCATAGACAGTAGCCCCTGATGCTCTGTTTGGCGTTCGGAAAGAAAAGTCGAATAGAGGATCAAATAAAATTCGTAGGAGTCTAACAAAAATGAGTCAATATGCGTATGCAGGCTTCTCTGCTTGCGTCCGCCGCAGTGACTGCGGAGGTGGACACGCTAAGGCAGAACCTCGAGCGGTCCGAGCAAGAGCTCGGGCGTGCCAAGAAGCAGCTCGAGGACAATGAAGGTAAGAAATACCCTGTTTAAATATATATAAAAAGGTGCAATTCCAAAAATGACAGGATTATCGTGGCTATTGTAGGGGCCACGTCTGAGGTGGCGACCCTTAAGCAAGCGCTGGTCGAGGCCGAGAAGAGGGCGGCCTCGGAGCGCACCGAGGGGGAGAAGTATGAGGCCGAGGTTGGCAAGGTACGGCAAGAGCTCCAGGCTCTCATGGAAAAACATGAGAGTTTGGAGCTTGACTTAAAGACGCGAGCGTCCGAGCTCGCGGTGCCTATTGAAAATGCCAAGTCTGCCAAGGCCGAATCCCAGAAGACCCTCCAGGAGTTGGATGAGGTGAAGAAGATAGCGGCGGGTAAGGCATTCTTTATGCAAAGCAAACACATAAACGTGAGTTACTTGTTACTTACCCAAATCCGGAGCTCTCCAGGAGTGTTCGCAGATCTTCCCCGAAGTGTGTCCGATGCCGCCGCATTCTTTCGAGCCGAGGAGGGCAGCTCGACAGAGAAGGTGTTCTGGTCTCAGTATGCTGAGGCCGGACACCCCGTGCCCCTGAGCGACCAGCTGAAGCAACTGGTCGAGCTCCACAAGGCGGCCAAACAGGCCAAGAAGGGCCTCATTGCTCGGCTGTGGCCTGGAGGGGCTCTGCCTGGGAGCTATGTCGGGCTGGTGCGGCGGCTGGTGGAGGCCTGTCCAAGGCTCGAAGTCATCAAGCGCTCCGTCTGCATTGAAGGTGCCCGTAGGGCCCTTGCCCGTGCTAAGGTGCACTGGGGCAAGCTGGATGCTGAGAAGCTTGTGAAGGACGGGCCACCGCCGGGGAAAGAGCATCGCAAGCCCGAGAATTACTATAAGGATGTTCTGAAGGGTGCCTGCCTTGTGGCGGATGAATGTTCCAGGGATGTAATTTTTGAGTGAAACTTGCTCGTTTTGTCCTGTGCGCTAAAAACTTGTTCATATGCGCTAAGCAATGCTGTTGGAATTTAAAATATTACCTTCTGCGCGGCTATTTATCAATTCTGAGAGATGGCGAGTCGTCGGCTTCTGCCTCCGTGCCGCTAGTGCTGGGGTGTTCGGGGATAAACCTGAGCGCTTTTCCCCATGATTGGGTCCTTCGAGGGAGGCACTTAGCCCAACGAACAAGGCAATCGGACTATAATGCGTGAACACTCTCACTTAGCCATAGAATTCTATAATTTTAAATTTCGGCGAAGCCCCTGGTATTCGGAAGACCGAGTTCGGAGCACTATCCACGCCTTGGCCGGACAGAGCCGGCTCCTCGCCCTAAGCGGCATAAGTCTTTAGGGACTCGAAAAACCTCTCGAACAGCGACCAACTCTCGCCTCATCATGACAGTTAGTTTTAGCTTTCTCCACTGAGGTGCTCGACCCAGCTCAACTGGGGCACAATCGCAGTGGTTTTCCTAGTGCTACCTTAGCCGATATCGCGGAACGTAAGGCACCAAAACATAGGAGCCGGGCAAACCCAACTATTAACCCAAGACATGATTCAGAGCCGATGCATATAATGCTATAAGTTCGGGGTGCCACACTTGTTAAAGTGTTCGGACTTCTCACACCATATCGAGGGGTACTAAAGCCCTTGGCGTATTTTGGCCGTACCAACGTGTACGGGTGCAACATGTCGTTAAGGAACATATATAAAGGAAAAAGGTAATGCAAAAATAGACGAAAGCTATGCATTGTTTATTAAAAAGGGCTGTGATCAAAACAGAACGATACAGATAATGCGATAAGTGAAAGGTTGGACTAGTTAACATGTTCGTTCCAGGGGCAAGCTGCGGAATAGTATGCGGAACAGTTATACTGCTCGTGATAGAGACCACCTGGGAGTTCCGTAATGCGGCAATTGAACTGCCGAACAGGCCTTCCGAAGGATGGAGTCCTGAAAGTAAGAGAAAATTAAAAAATCAGCAGCCCCTGTTATGGTTGAAGCCGTGTTTCGGGCATGCCGTGATGGTGCCCCTCCCCCTGTACCCATGCTATCTCTAGAGCGTAGTTATGTACGCGAAGTACTGGCGTCGCCTTTTTACGAGGGTTGGGGATGGGGCCGCATTGCTACGCCTGCTCGGATCGTGCCATGCAGTCTTGTTGTAGGTTACTCCGGGCGCGCTTGACAGTGTCCGGACATTTAGTGGCCGGACTGGAGAACTGCCTGGAGAGGCTGCTTTGTACTTCCGCTGCAAGGGCCGCCATGTGCTCCTCTGTTCGGAGGGAGCGTTCGGTGTTTCCATTGACCGTAATTACTCCTCGAGGGCCTGGCATCTTGAGCTTAAGGTATGCGTAGTGCGGTACCGCATTGAACTTGGTGAATGTGGTTCGCCCGAGCAGTGCGTGATAACCACTGCGGAACGGGACTATGTCGAAGATTAACTCCTCGCTTCGAAAATTATCCGGAGATCCGAAGACCACTTCAAGTGTGACTGAGCCTGTACAGTTGGCCTCTACACCTGGTATTACGCCTTTAAAGGTCGTTTTGGTGGGCTTAATCCTCGAGGGATCTATGCCCATTTTCCGCACTGTATCCTGGTAAAGCAGGTTCAGGCTGCTGCCGCCGTCCATAAGGACTCTAGTGAGATCAAATCCGTCAATAATTGGGTCTAGAACCAATGCGGCGAATCCTCCATGACGGATGCTAGTGGGATGGTCCCTTCGATCAAAGGTGATCGGGCAGGAGGACCATGGGTTGAACTTTGGGGCGACTGGCTCTACCGCGTATACGTCCCTTAATGCACGCTTCCGCTCCCTTTTGGGGACGTGGGTTGCATATATCATGTTCACCGTCCGCACTTGTGGGGGAAAACGCTTCTGTCCACTGTTGTTCGGCGGTCGGGGCTCCTTGTTGTCATCGCTATGCAGCCCCTTGTCTTCATTTTTGGCGTTTAACTTGCCTGCCTGCTTGAACACCCAACAATCCCTGTTGGTGTGATTGGTCGGCTTGTCGGGGGTGCCATGTATCTGGCACAAGCGGTCGAGTATTCGGTCCAAACTGGACGGGCCCCTAGGATTCCTTTTGAATGGATTTTTCCGCTGACCGGATTTAGAGCCTCTGAATCCGGCATTAACTGCCGTATCCTCAGCATTGTCGCCGTTAATGCGGCGCTTCTGCTTGTTGCGACGCGACCTGCCACTACTGTCCCTGGTGTCCGAATTACCAGGGTTTTTGGTCATATTGTTTCTATGAGCAAGCCAACTTTCTTCTCCTGCGCAAAAGCGGGTCATGAGTGTCATGAGTGCTGCCATAGATTTTGGCTTTTCCTGTCCAAGGTGCCGGGCTAGCCACTCGTCACGGATATTGTGCTTGAAGGCTGCTAGGGCCTCAGCGTCCATACAGTGGACTATTTGATTTTTCTTTGTTAGGAACCGTGTCCAGAATTGCCTGGCCGATTCCTCTGGCTGCTGAATTACGTGACTTAGGTCATCGGCGTCTGGGGGTCGCACATAAGTGCCCTGGAAATTGTCGAGGAATGCGGCTTCCAGGTCCTCCCAACAACTGATTGATCCTGTTGGCAAGCTGTTAAGCCAATGCCAAGCTAGTCCTTTAAGCTTGAGTGGGAGGTATTTGATGGCGTGGAAATCATCGCCGCGGGCCATGTGGATATGAAGGAGATAATCCTCGATCCATATCACAGGATCTGTTGTGCCATCATATGATTCGATGTTTACAGGTTTGAAACCCTCGGGGATTTGATGATCCATTATTTCGTATGTGAGGCATAGTGGGTGTGCAGCGCCTCTATACTGGGCTATATCATGACGTAGATCCAATGAGCTTTGTCTACTGTGTTTGGCCCTGCCGAATTTGTGGCCGGCGTGACGGTTACCGTCTCGAGCCGTGGGGCGCCCCCGCGATCCATAGATCGATCTTGTTTGCCTTGCCTTGTCGTCCAACATATCTCGTAAGTCCGGCGCATATTCCCGTGCCTTGGTACGGGGTGCGGCTTGAGTGGAGGGCCGAGAGGCCTCTCTGTCGCGGCCACGAGGTGGCCGGTCGGCCGCATCAAGTGCTTCCTCCTCTAATCGGGGTAGCAACCTGCGCTTTGGGTAGCTCTTTGAGGGGCATTCGAGTTTATGCTCTTCGGCCGCAAGGACTTCAGGCCATCTGTCGACTAGCAAATCTTGATCAGCTCTAAGATGTTGCTGTTTTTTCTTGTGGCTTCTTGCCGTGGCCATAAGCCTGCGTTGAAAACGCTCTTGCTCGACGGGATCCTCTGGCACGACGAATTCGTCGTCGTCGAGGCTTGCCTCGTCTTCGGAGGGAGGCATATAATTATCGTCCTTGACCTCTCTGTCTGCCGCTCTCTCATGAGGGCTGGTTTCTCCATCCTCATGTGCTAAATCTTGCTGGAGGGGGTTTTCTTCGGCACTTTCCGGAGTATTATTATCTCCTGTGTTGGAATCACCGTATTTTTTGGCGGGATTTTGAGTGGCACCATTGACGCCGGCGCTTAGGCTGTTTCTTGGAGGGGTCATCCTCCGCTGTACCATTGCCATCTCCCTCTTATGTGATCATTCACTATTCTTGGTGATGAGTGCATGTATTTCATTCTTATCATTTTAAGTGCTCCACCAAGATACCGTCGATGTCTTCGGAGTCGAAGTTGAGCATGTCGGTTAAGTCGTCGACAGTGGCTACAAAGTGGGTGGTGGGTGGGTTTTGAATTTCTTCATCATCCATACCCGAACCTTGCTGGCCGTAGTCTGGCCAGGGCTCTCCTGATAAAGAGAGAGACTTCAGTGTCTTCAGGATATCGCCAAAAGGCGAGTGCTGAAAGATGTCTGCGGCACTAAACTCCATGATCGGCGCCCAATCAGATTCGATCGGCAGGGGCGCGGAGGGTTCGGAGTCCGGATCCTTGGAGTCACAAGTCTCGTAGAGTACGGGGCTGGTGTTCGGCTCAATTGCCATTGGGATCGCAGCCCCCGAGGTGGCGTCCAACCGCCCATCCTCGATCGGCGCAGTTGGCTCCGAATTAAGGGTCGATGCTGATGCGGGTGCGGCCTCCAGGGCACTGTTCGGCGGCAGAGCTAGATCATGCTCGTCGGGACAGTGCGGCGCGCTCGGCAGTGGCTCGAATCCGTCGAAGATCAAGTCCCCGCGGATGTCAGCCTCGTAGTTTAAACTTCCAAATCTGACCTGACGGCCATGGGCGTAGCTTTCGATCTGCTCCAAACGGCCAAGTGAATTGGCCCGTAGTGCGAAGCCGCCGAAGACGAAGATCTGTCCAGAAAGGAAGGTCTCACCCTGGACTGCATCGCTATTGATGATCGTAGGAGCCATCGAGCCTGACGGCGACGACACAGAGGAACTCTCAATGAAAGCACCAATGTCGGTGTCAAAACCGGCGAATCTTGGGTAGGGGGTCCCGAACTGTGCGTCTAGGCCGGATGGTAACAGGAGGCAAGGGACACGAAGTTTTACCCAGGTTCGGGCCCTCTCGATGGAGGTAAAACCCTACGTCCTGCTTGATGAATATTGATGATATGGGTAGTACAATAGTAGATCTACCACGAGATCGAAGAGGCTAAACCCTGAAGCTAGCCTATGGTATGATTGTTGTGATGTGTGTTTTCCTACGGACTAAGACCCTCCGGTTTATATAGACACCAGAGAGGGTTAGGGTTACACAAAGTCGGTTACAATGGTAGGAGATCTTCATATCCGTATCGCCAAGCTTGCCTTCCACGCCAAGCAAAGTCCCTTCCGGACACGGGATGAAGTCTTTAATCTTGTATCTTCATAGTCCAGGAGTCCGGCTGAAGGTATAGTCCGGCTATCCGAACACCCCCTAATCCAGGACTCCCTCAGACGAGGTCGCCCGCGTCTGCCACGCGAAGGGAGCACTCACCAACCATTTCGAGTACGACGGCGCCTCCACGCTGTTCTTCAAGATCTTCGACGAGAAGGGCGATCGCCTGGATTGCTGTCCTGGAGGGGGCCACCCTTGGTCCTGCCGACAGCTCCTCCAGCAGCAGCGGTGGCTCCTAGTGGTCCAACGAATCTCCCGAGCCCGATGAGACTCCAGAGACTAGTGACGACAGCTATGTGCCCTCGAGCTCGCGCTGTGCCCGGAGCGCAGCGACGGTGTTTGCCCGCCGCCACCGTTGATCTTGATGGGGTTGGCGCTGGCCCCTCATGGCCCATTGTTGATGATGGCATCGGCGGTGATGCCTATAGATAGGGATCATAGAAACCTTCTTCTTTTGTTTCCTGCAAGGAGTCGAGATAAACCGCATGGGGCGTGTAAAGAGTCTATAGTGTCTTTTGTTAATATTTCCCTTATTATGAAGATCTATGACTGTTTGTCTTGTTGTGGCTCGGTCCCCTCTTTCCATCCTCGCGGTAGCCTAGTGCTCGACACCAACAGCTCCCGGTCCCCAGGCAGGCTGCAGCCTTCACTGGGATGCCAGGTCGCGATGCCGTGGTCAAGGCCAGGTGAAAGTGCAACTATCCCTAAGTGGTTTTGGTAATTCATAACAACATATAGCTCATTGAGCTAATGCTATTCCAAGATGACTATTTCAGGAAAGCTCAATGATTGGCATGGCATGGATGTGAAAGTGGAACCCTCAAAATGCTAAGGACAAAGGATTGGCTCAAGCTCAAAAGCTCAAGACTCTTCATTTTATATTTTAGTGATCCAAGATCACATTGAGTCTTTAGGAAAAGCCAATACTATCAAGGAGGGATGAGGTGTTGCTTAATGAGCCTCTTGCTTCATGTGCTTAGTGATATGCTCCAAAACCCTCAACTACTTTCCCATATCCACATATGACCTAAACCCTAAGCCAAACTCAGTCCTACCGATTCTTTCTATACGGCGCCCCCGAGTTTCACTTGTCATAAGCCACTGCCAAACCCTAGCAATTCGGTTCTACCGATAGGGATCTCGGTCTCACCAAGATGGGATTACAAACTCTCTGTTTCCCTTTCGTAACTTTTCGGTCTCACCGAAAGAGCGAATCGGTCCCACCGAGATTGCAGTGTAAACTCTCTGTTTCCTTTTTGTAACTTTTCGGTCTCACCGAAAGAGCAAATCGGTCCCACCGAGTTTACCTGACCAACTCTCTGGTTAGCTTATTACCAAACTCGGTCTCACCGAGTTTGTGTAATCGGTCTCACCGAGATTACGTTATGCCCAAACCCTAACCATATCGGTCCTACCGAGTTGCATGTCAGTCCCACCGAAAATCTCTAACGGTCACTAGGTTTACCTTTTCGGTCCGACCGAGTTTGTTGATTCGGTCCCACCGAGATTGGAAAACTGTGTGTAACGGTTGGATTTTGTGTGGAGGCTATATATACCCCTCCAGCTCCTCTTCATTCGTGGAGAGAGCCATCAGAACACATACACAATTCCAACTCATATGTTCTGAGAGAGAACCACCTACTCATGTGTTGAGACCAAGATATTCCATTCCTACCATATGAATCTTGATATCTAGCCTTCCCCAAGTTGCTTTCCACTCAAATCTTCTTTCCACAAAATCGAAATCCTATGAGAGAGAGTTGAGTGTTGGGGAGACTATCATTTGAAGCACAAGAGCAAGGAGTTCATCATCAGCACACCATTTGTTACTTCTTGGAGAGTGGTGTCTCCTAGATTGGCTAGGTGTCACTTGGGAGACTCCGACAAGATTGTGGAGTTGAACCAAGGAGTTTGTAAGGGCAAGGAGATCACCTACTTCGTGAAGATCTACCGCTAGTGAGGCAAGTCCTTCGTGGGCGATGGCCATGGTGGGATAGACAAGGTTGCTACTTCGTGGACCCTTCGTGGGTGGAGCCCTCCGTGGACTCGCGCGACCGTTACCCTTCGTGGCTTGAAGTCTCCATCAACGTGGATGTAGGATAGCACCACCTATCCGAACCACGGGAAAAGCATCCGTGTCTCCAATTGCGTTTGAATTCTCCAAACCCTTCCCTTTACATTATTGCAAGTTGACAGCTTTACTTTCCGCTACCAATATACTCTTTGCATGCTTGCTTGAATTGTGTGATGATTGCTTGACTTGTCCTACAATAGCTAAAATCTTCCAAGAACTAAAATTGGGAAAAGGTTAAGTTTTTATTTGGTCAAGTAGTCTAATCACCCCCCCTCTAGACATACTTTCGATCCTACAAGTGGTATCAGAGCTTTGGTCTCCATTTGCTTTGATCTCCATAGCTTTTGGTGGTCATAGCCTTGGTTTCACAACCTAGGAGAGTTTGGCGTCTAGCGAGGGAAATTATCACCGTAGAGGTCCTTACTTTGATGGTACTAATTTTGCTAGTTGGAAGCATAAAATGAAAATGCATATTCTTGGACATAACCCCGCCGTTTGGGCTATTGTGTGTGTTGGTTTGCAAGGTGACTTCTTTGATGGGAAAGAACCAAACCGTGAAGCTACCGCAGATGAGTTGAAGATGTTGCAATACAATGCTCAAGCTTGTGATATTCTCTTCAACGGATTGTGCCCCGAAGAATTCAACAAGATCAGCCGTCTTGAGAATGCAAAGGAAATTTGGGACACTTTGATTGATATGCATGAAGGTACCGACTCCGTCAAGGAATCCAAGTTGGATGTGCTTCAAAGTCAACTTGACAAGTTCAAAATGAAGGATGGTGAAGGTGTCGCTGAAATGTACTCTAGGCTTGCTCTCATCACACATGAGATTGCCGGCTTAGGAAGTGAAGAGATGACCGATAGATTCATCATCAAGAAGATTCTAAGAGCCTTGGATGGAAAATATGATACCGTGTGCACATTGATCCAAATGATGCCCAATTACAAAGATCTCAAGCCAACGGAGGTGATTGGAAGAATTGTTGCTCATGAGATGTCACTTAAGGATAAAGAGGAACTTCACAACAAATCAAGTGGTGCCTACAAAGCCTCATGTGAAGCCCCTACATCATCAAGTGAGAAACAAAACTTCAATGAAGAATTGAGCTTAATGGTGAAGAACTTCAACAAGTTCTACAAGAGTAGAAGCAAAGATAGAAGCTTCAAGTCAAGGTCCTACAATGACAAAAGATCTTCTAGTCGAGAGCGAAACTGCTACAGTTGTGGAAGACCCGGACACTATTCCAATGAGTGTGCGGCTCCCTACAAGAGAAGAGAAGATTCTCCAAAAAGAAGAAGCAAAGAATCACCACCAAGAGAGAGAAGGAGTAGAGATGATCGTTATGAACGAAGATACTCACGGAGAAGCAAGGATTCGGAAAGGAAGGAAAAATCATCAAGGAGCTACACAAAATGAAGGCATCAAGCTCATGTTGGTGAATGGGTATCCGGCTCCGACTCCGACAGCCACTCCGAGAGAAGTTATCACTCCGACTCCGAAGATACTCAAGATGAAGGTGTTGCTGGTCTAGCACTTGTGTCAACCAACTCCTACGACATATTTGACTCACCAATTGAAGGAATTGGAAGATGCTTCATGGCCAAAGGTCCTAAGGTAACACACCCCGAGTATGTTGATTTCAATAGTGATGAAGATGACTTGTTAGGTGATGATTTGCTTGTTGACAACTCTAGTGATGAATACTATGATGAAACGTCAATTAATCATGCTAATCAAGATAAAACGAATGACAATGATAAGGAGAAGATTGAGGCTCTAACTAAAGAACTAAACACTCTTAAGTTAGCTCATGAAACTATCTTCGAAGATCATCGAGAACTTTTAAGAGCTCATGAGAAATTACGCTTTGAAAAGCTCAATCTTGAGCAAGAGCATGAGTTCTTAAAAGCAATCAATGATGATCTCCGCAAGAAAAGTTCTTCTTACATTGCCAAGCGTTTACTCTTATCCACTTACATGCCTCAAGTCAAGCCTAGTAACAAGAACAAGAAAGATTCTTCCTCTAGCAGTAACAATGATCATGCTAAATCCAATATTGTTGCTTCTAGTAGTTCTCTTGATTCCACTAATGATTCTCTTATCCAAGTTACACTTGAGTAAGAAAATAGCTTATTGAAGGGAATTATAGAGAAAGGAGTGTACAAAAGCCTTGCCGGGAGTAAGCAATTCGAGGAAATTGTGCGCAAGCAAGGAATGCACCGGAAGAATCAAGGTGTTGGTTTTGAACGAAAGTTCAATGCCAATGGAGTTGAGTGGGAATAAGATCAATACCCCAAGACAAAGTTTGTTCCTCAACAAGAGAAGTATGATACTTCTTTCAAGGGGACACAAGCTCAAGATGATCTTCCACCACAAGACTACAAGCAAAAAGGCAAGGACAAGCTTCAAGAGGAAATTGATGCATTTGAAGAAGCTCCTAAGACCTTAGTCAAGTGGATTCCCAAGACTACTTCAAGTTCCACTTCATCAAGTACGCCTACAACTCCAAGGATTCCCATCAAGATGGTGTGGATCCAAAAGAAGAAGAACTAGAGAGTTCTTGAGGGTGACTCCGCCAACATACTTCACTCTTATCATTTTGGCAAGAACAAGTGCAATCAACTTCCACATCTTGCACTAGTTCAAGGAGTCACAAACCCTCTTGTTGGTAAGACAAGGGACAAGGTAACCTAAAAGTTTTCATGGACATCATCTTGTGTGTGCATCACTCTATGTCTATGGATATCCTTGTTTGTTCCTTGTGGGACTAACCCATGTAGGTATTGAAAGTGCAATTCACTCAAATGGATAGCTCCAAGTGATCTACATCAACATTGAGCATCCACATCTTCAACATCTACATGAAGTCATCATCGACAAAACCCGAGGTTAGTTCATCCCTCTAAGGGGGGATATCACATCTAGGGGGAGCTTTACTCTAAGACTTGAGCTAAAGCAACTCTAAAGATGTGAACACAACAATGCTTTATGTAAAAGTGGTAACCCCACTTGAGCTTAAACGATGAGTATGACCTATGATCAAGTGTTCTCACTTGACTCCTAAGTCAATATACTCATATATAGATGACCTTGTCATCGCAAATTGCTTGATAGATGCTAGAATTGGTTGTGCATGCCTTGTCACATATTTCATTTGCCATCTTATTGTGTGAGCATGCTGGTTGCATATTTTACTCATTCGAGGACATCCACTTGTTGTTTTGATTGTTTGGTTTTATTTCCTTTTGCCAAGAGGATGGACAAGAATGCCTAAGAACCTCCTCTAGCTATCTATGCCTTTCTCGTCTCAAACTCTATTCATGCTACATCACAAAATTTGATCAAGTCAAATTCGAACCACTCTGTGTGAGGAGCGCTCGGAGTCCCCGATTCGTCATAGACTTAAACTTCCAAAACCTCTTTATGATTCTCGGTCTGACCGATACCCTACTTTCGGTCCTACCGAGATCATTAAGTTGACCTAGGTTTTCGATCTCGGTGCAACCGATTTGAACCATTCGGTCACACCGAGTTGCAACAACTGTATACAGTTTTGCATCTCGGTGCCACCGAGTTGTTCCACTCGGTCACACCGACAGGGTCGGGCTATATATAGTCACGGGCAAAAATTTGGAAATTTCTCCGAACCCCTTCGCCCGCGCGATAGCCTGCTCTGCCAACTTGGTCTCCTGATCGTCTCCTCGCCGCCAGCCGCCTCAAGTCGCTGGTCTCCGTCGTCGTCAACGGAAATTCAACCCCGCCGTTGCCGCCATAGTGAGTCTCCGCCGAACTAGGGTATGGACTCGATCTTTGTGCTATTCCCCAATCCGATTCTTAGCACATTGTGATCATCATGATTCTTGCCACGTTTGTTAAACTTCTATCCAGTCAATGAACTCGTAGATTAGGTTTAATTCGAAAATTTTAGGGTTAGGTTTCCGCCGAAACCATCTCGGACCCACCGAGTTGAAAAACTCGGTCCCACCGATTTGGCTTATGCCATTGCACAAGTGAGACTTGGTCTGACCGAGAATTACTTATCGGTGTGACTGATGTTGGAACTCTGTGAAACCCTAGCAGTCTCGGTGCCACCGAACTGTGACTTGGTCTGACCGAGTTCACTAGTTTAGGTGCCAAAACTGCTTTGGTATCACCGAGTTTAGAAATCGGTAGATCCGAGATGCTTTCAGTGGGAAACTAAAACTAAGTTTTTGAATTATTCTTTTGCAAAAATATCTGCATTTTGTGATGCTTATCCACTCTATCTCATCTATAACCTATTCACAGGGTCAGCAGTCAGAGTTTGCATCATGTCAGACCAAAGTGATAGCCAGAACTTGTCAGAGCAGCAAGTGCAGATGAGTGAGGGCACTAGTCCCTCAAGTTCCTCAGATGATGGAAGCAGGAGCACCCCTAGCAATCTGCCTAAAGCTGCCACAAGACAGAGAAAGAAGAGAACCTCAGACTCGGAAGATGAGGATTATGTGGCAGAAGAGGAAGCAACTTCCAAGAGAGTTGAGCCAGCACAGGGCATAAAACCAGGAATGAAGATCAAAAGGCCAGCAGGCAGGCAGCCTATGTCAAAGGCCAGAGCTTCAACTGAGAAGCCCACTCCCATTGAGCCAGTTGCTGCTGAAGGCAAGAAGAGGAAAGAAAGGGTGAAGAAAACTATAGCCAGAGTGCTTGGCAAGGCTTCCATCATGGAAGATGAGGAGGAAGAAGAAGAGGTAGCTGCACCAGCACCTAAGGCACCCAAGCTGATGGGTGATGCCATAAGAATAGGGGAAGCTGCTTCCAAGGCCAAGCCAGCTCCAAAGCCAAAGCCAAAGAGGAACACAAGAAGCATCCCAGCTACTGAGAAGAACAAGGCCCTAGTGCCTGAAGCTACAGAAGAAGAAGAAGAGAATGTTCTTAGAAAGCTCAAGCCCAAGATCCCAGGCCACAACGATGCTCATCCTGTGGCTGAGGATATGAAAGTCAGGAGAGATTCAGGGCTCCGGAAGTGGAGAGAAGCAGACCCGTATGCTTCAAGGAGAAGGACTGCTGTTGATTACAGGTTTCACACCAAGGAGCAGCAAGACTTTTATGAGACAGTGCTGCTAGACAAGAAGCCAATTGTCTGTGATATGAGATGGGTTGATTGGCAATACATCAAGGAAAATGAAGAGTACTACCCTGGAGTGCAGGACAGCTTCAAGGCATGTGGAGTAGAGGACTTTGTTGGGCAGAAGCTCACAAAGTGGAACGAGGAACTCATCATGCAGTTCTACTCCACAGCCCATTTCTATCCAGATGGCAGGATTGTATGGATGTCAGAGGGTACGAGGTACCAGTCTACAGTTGCTGAATGGGCTCAGCTGATTAATGCCCCAGAAGAGCATGACAATGACTTGGACATTTATGCCAAGAAGAAGATGGACCACAACTCAATGTCAAACATGTACAAGGAGATTCCAAATGAAGCACTTGATACGTTCAAGTTTGGCTCAGTACACTATCTTCTGTCAGGGCTGCCAACCATCAACTGGATTCTTAGGCACACCCTATTGCCCAAGTCTGGAGATCACAAGATGATCAGAGGCCACGCGATCAACTTGCTTCATATCTTTGACATGCCATAGAAATTCAAAGTCATGAGCCTTATGATTGAAACAATCAAGAGGACAGCAGCAGACTAGAACAGGAGCTGTGGATATGCCCCACAGATTCAGGAGCTCATCAACTCTAAGATGGGCACGGGCATATACTTATTGGACAAGGAACACCTGCCCATCCGTCCAGACTTTGAAGATAATCAAGTGGTCATGACTGAGAATGAGCCATCATCTGCCCAAGCACAAGCCAAGAAGGAGAAGGCGAGGAAGGAGAAAGCTGCCAAGATGCCTACTCAAGAGGAGGCATCTGAATATTTCCTGAAAACCAAACAAGAGCAGCTTGGTTACTTGATTGCATCCACCCTGCGGATTGAGCAAGGACTAGCCACCCTAACTCAGAACCAGGCAAGCTTAGAGAGGATCATGGAACAAAAGTTCTATGACTTGGATGTCAAAGTGACAGAGATTCAGACTGCAGTGGAGTAGCTCCAGGATGACATGCAGGAGAGGAGAGGCAAGACTACAACTGATGCATTTGCCAGAGTGCCACGAGGTCCGAGGTCATCTGCAGTGCCAGTTGCTGACCCCAGAGCCACCACGTCTACACCAGCTACAGCTTCAGTTCCACCAGCTCCAGCGTCCACTTCAGCCTCTACTCCGACCACGTCTACAAAAAGCTTCGTCCTTGGAGTGCTCCGGACTCCACCACCACCTGAAGATCAAGCCTGAGTGTCGACTTAGCACTATGCATTTTCTAGGAACTTTTTGGTAACTTGTTGCCAAAGGGGGAGAAAATGTATAGATCATAGGCTTCGAGAGAGAGTGTTGCTTTTATTCTCTTTTGTTTTATTTGGTGGTTTTTCGAACTTTGTGTGTTTGATCATAAGCTACACTTAATGTTTGCTTAATATTATCATCTTATCTATCTTATGTGATCATTCACTATTCTTGGTGATGAGTGCATGTATTTCATTCTTATCATTTTAAGCGCTCCACCAAGATATCGTCGATGTCTTCGGAGTCGAAGTCGAGCATGTCGGTTAAGTCGTCGACAGTGGCTACAAAGTGGGTGGTGGGTGGGTTTTGAATTTCTTCATCATCCATACCCGAACCTTGCTGACCATAGTCTGGCCAGGGCTCTCCTGATAAAGAGAGAGACTTCAGTGTCTTCAGGATATCACCGAAAGGCGAGTGCTGAAAGATGTCTGCGGCACTAAACTCCATGATCGGTGCCCAATCAGATTCGATCGGCAGGGGCGCGGAGGGTTCGGAGTCCGGATCCTTGGAGTCACAAGTCTCGCAGAGTACGGGGCTGGTGTTCGGCTCAATTGCCATTGGGATCGCAGCCCCCGAGGTGGCGTCCAACCGCCCATCCTCGATCGGCGCAGTTGGCTCCGAATTAAGGGTCGAAGCTGATGCGGGTGCGGCCTCCAGGGCACTGTTCGGCGGCAGAGCTAGA
Organism: Triticum dicoccoides; assembly: GCF_002162155.2. Taxonomy (NCBI): domain Eukaryota; kingdom Viridiplantae; phylum Streptophyta; class Magnoliopsida; order Poales; family Poaceae; genus Triticum; species Triticum dicoccoides. The sequence continues at coordinate 274,671,845 of NC_041392.1, read as the reverse complement.
TCATGCTCGTCGGGACAGTGCGGCGCGCTTGGCAGTGGCTCGAATCCGTCGAAGATCAAGTCCCCGCGGATGTCAGCCTCGTAGTTTAAACTTCCAAATTTGACCTGACGGCCAGGGGCGTAGCTTTCGATCTGCTCCAAACGGCCAAGTGAATTGGCCCGCAGTGCGAAGCCGCCGAAGACGAAGATCTATCCAGGGAGGAAGATCTCACCCTAGACTGCATCGCTATTGATGATCGTAGGAGCCATCGAGCCTGACGGCGACGACACAGAGGAACTCTCAATGAAAGCATCAATGTCGGTGTCAAAACCGGCGGATCTTGGGTAGGGGGTCCCGAACTGTGCTTCTAGGCCGGATGGTAACGGGAGGCAAGGGACACGAAGTTTTACCCAGGTTCGGGCCCTCTCGATGGAGGTAAAACCCTACGTCCTGCTTGATTAATATTGATGATATGGGTAGTACAAGAGTAGATCTACCACGAGATCGAAGAGGCTAAACCCTAGAAGCTAGCCTATGGTATGATTGTTGTGATGTATGTTTTCCTACGGACTAAAACCCTCCGGTTTATATAGACACCGGAGAGGGTTAGGGTTACACAAAGTCGGTTACAATGGTAGGAGATCTTCATATCCGTATCGCCAAGCTTGCCTTCCACGCCAAGCAAAGTCCCTTCCGGACACGGGACGAAGTCTTTAATCTTGTATCTTCATAGTCCAGGAGTCTGGCTGAAGGTATAGTCCGGCTATCCGAACACCCCCTAATCCAGGACTCCCTCAGACGAGGTCGCCGCGTCTGCCACGCGAAGGGAGCACTCACCATCCATTTCGAGTACGACGGCGCCTCCATGCTGTTCTTCAAGATCTTCGACGAGAAGGGCGATCGCCTGGATTGCTGTCCTGGAGGGGGCCACCCTTGGTCCTGCCGACAGCTCCTCCAGCAGCAGCGGTGGCTCCTAGTGGTCCAGCGAATCTCCCAAGCCCGATGAGACTCTGGAGACTAGTGACGACAGCTACGTGCCCCCGAGCTCGCGCTGTGCCCGGAGCGCAGCGACGGTGTCTGCCCGCCGCCACCGTTGATCTTGATGGGGTTGGCGCTGGCCCCTCGTGGCCCACTGTTGATGATGGCGTCGGCGGTGATGCCTATAGATAGGGATCATAGAAACCTTCTTCTTTTGTTTCCTGCAAGGAGTCGAGATAAACCGCATGGGGCGTGTAAAGAGTCTATAGTGTCTTTTGTTAATATTTCCCTTATTATGAAGATCTATGACTGTTTGTCTTGTTGTGGCTCGGTCCCCTCTTTCCGTCCTCGTGGTAGCCTAGTGCTCGACACCAACAGGTCCCGGTCCCCAGGCAGGCTGCAGCCTCCGCTGGGATGCCAGGTCGCGATGCCGTGGTCAAGGCCAGGTGAAAGTGCAACTATCCCTAAGTGGTTTTGGTAATTCATAACAACATATAGCTCATTGAGCTAATGCTATTCCAAGATGACTATTTCAGGAAAGCTCAATGATTGGCATGGCATGGATGTGAAAGTGGAACCCTCAAAATGCTAAGGACAAAGGATTGGCTCAAGCTCAAAAGCTCAAGACTCTTCATTTTATATTTTAGTGATCCAAGATCACATTGAGTCTTTAGGAAAAGCCAATACTATCAAGGAGGGATGAGGTGTTGCTTAATGAGCCTCTTGCTTCATGTGCTTAGTGATATGCTCCAAAACCCTCAACTACTTTCCCATATCCACATATGACCTAAACCCTAAGCCAAACTCGGTCCTACCGATTCTTTCTATCCGGCGCCACCGAGTTTCACTTGTCATAAGCCACTGCCAAACCCTAGCAATTCGGTTCTACCGATAGGGATCTCGGTCTCACCGAGATGGGATTGCAAACTCTCTGTTTCCCTTTCATAACTTTTCGGTCTCACCGAAAGAGCGAATCGGTCCCACCGAGATTGCAGTGTAAACTCTCTGTTTCCTTTTTGTAACTTTTCGGTCTCACCGAAAGAGCAAATTGGTCCCACCGAGTTTACCTGACCAACTCTCTGGTTAGCTTATTACCAAACTCGGTCTCACCGAGTTTGTGTAATCGGTCTCACCGAGATTACGTTATGCCCAAACCCTAACCATATCGGTCCTACCGAGTTGCATGTCAGTCCCACCAAAAATCTCTAACAGTCACTAGGTTTACCTTTTCGGTCCGACCGAGTTTGTTGATTCGGTCCCACCGAGATTGGAAAACTGTGTGTAATGGTTGGATTTTGTGTGGAGGCTATATATACCCCTCCACCTCCTCTTCATTCGTGGAGAGAGCCATCAGAACACATACACAATTCCAACTCATATGTTCTGAGAGAGAACCACCTACTCATGTGTTGAGACCAAGATATTCCATTCCTACCATATGAATCTTGATCTCTACCCTTCCCCAAGTTGCTTTCCACTCAAGTCTTCTTTCCACAAAATCCAAATCCTATGAGAGAGAGTTGAGTGTTGGGGAGACTATCATTTGAAGCACAAGAGCAAGGAGTTCATCATCAACACACCATTTGTTACTTCTTGGAGAGTGGTGTCTCCTAGATTGGCTAGGTGTCACTTGGGAGCCTCCGACAAGATTGTGGAGTTGAACCAAGGAGTTTGTAAGGGCAAGGAGATCGCCTACTTCGTGAAGATCTACCGCTAGTGAGGCAAGTCCTTCATGGGCGATGGCCATGGTGGGATAGACAAGGTTGCTACTTCGTGGACCCTTCGTGGGTGGAGCCCTCCGTGGACTCGCGCGACCGTTACCCTTCGTGGCTTGAAGTCTCCATCAACGTGGATGTAGGATAGCACCACCTATCCGAACCACGGGAAAAACATCCGTGTCTCCAATTGCGTTTGAATTCTCCAAACCCTTCCCTTTACATTCTTGCAAGTTGCATGCTTTACTTTCCGCTGCCAATATACTCTTTGCATGCTTGCTTGAATTGTGTGATGATTGCTTGACTTGTCCTACAATAGCTAAAATCTGCCAAGAACTAAAATTGGGAAAAGGTTAAGTTTTTATTTGGTCAAGTAGTCTAATCACCCCCCCCCTCTAGACATACTTTCGATCCTACACCAGGAGGTGAGCGGCCCGAGGTCCGGTAAGAGCTCCTGAGGTGCGATGCTCAAGAGGTCCCTTTAGCGTGCAAGCAACTACCTGAAGGTAGGAAAGGAAGGCGATGTCGCCGTGGCAAGGCTGCAAGAAAGGGGAATCCTGTGTAGCAGCGCTTGGCTGATCCGGGTGTGAGACTTATCTTGGTGGTCCAAAGTCGATTCCGTGTGCCGCGCCAGCTTCGTGTATCAACTGGGTCGAACTCGTGCGAGCCTCCCCCTTCTTTCACGCCCTTCTATGTGCTCTGCGTCCTCGGGTCCTGGCCCTCTAGCGAGCTCAGCCGCCCATGGTATGCCAGGTCGCGATGCCATGGTCAAGGATGGGGGGTGAGGGCTGGAGAGCCAGTAAGAGTTCCTGAGTTGTGATGCTCAGGAGCCCCCCCTTTAATGCGCAAGTGAATTGTGTGCAAACGGAGGAGCCCGCTGTACCGCCCACCATCAGCCTTCGGTGGTTCCTACAGGTTAGCACGAAGGAGGAATACAGGCTGCAACTGTAGTCTGCCACAGGTCGTTCCGCAAGAAGGTGAAGGCATTGAGGGCCTAGTGAGGTGACGTGCGTGGGGCGTGCCACGAGCCAAAGCTCGACCGCTCAGATTTGGCAGCATGGGTAGCCTCCATAGTGGGATGAGCAGGGGGCCAAAGGGCAACGCGGGTGGCTGTGATGGATAATAGGCAAGCAAGTGATGACCATGAAATGACTCAAGCAAAGAGGCAGGTTAGCTCAGATAGATGCAAGAATGATACATGCCACCGGGACGGACCCGAGCGGCCTGGGGATGATGCAGCCCGAAGGGCGCCCCCAGCAGGGTAAGCTTAAAGATGCAAAAGGATACACGTCGCAGGGGCAGACCCGTACGACTTGGGGATGATGCAGCCTGAGGGGCGCCCCCAACTGAATGAACTGGAAAGAGTCACCTGATAACGTTGCCAAAGTGGTGTTGGAGTAGCTGATGATGCGTGCCGAAGAGTCGCTCCTCACCAGCCGCCAGAACCCTGAGCCTCAGGAGGCTCCGGGGGCTCGGGTGGTTCCGAGGACCGTCGGGATCTCTGCCAGGACAGCGTGATGCCTGGCCTCCTAAGCCGCCAGAATGCTTCGCAGGTGGCGCTGGCAGGTGACAGCCCGTTCGGCAAGCCAAATGGCATGTGAAAGTAGCAGTCAGGTGGACCCTCGCACCGACCAACGCGCGAAGGCCAGAAGCGCTCCTGAGATGCAGCCCTGTTGAGCCCTGGAATGTCGATGCAGACGCGTAGCCCACCGTCCTCGCCAGGATGGGGGGCTACGCCAGGTGGTGGGTGGCAGTCGCCGCGTATGGCCCTTTCCTCTTGAAGCTCCTGGGTCGTCTTGACGATGAACTCATGAGCGCCAGGCGCTCCTCGCCTAGCACCCTCCTGAGGGAAACGTGCAGCGAAGCACGCCTCCACTTGGTGCCCAAGCGCCTCCCTCGTGATGTTGACTAGGTCTGAGGCTCTCCAGAAGAGAGCCCCGGGGCTTTGCCCGAGGAGGGCGCCGGGCATGCCTTCCTATGCGAGGGAGGGAGGCGCCCTAGTTGTGGGCGTAGGTCCTGAGGTGGTGCCGCTGGAGACGCTGCTCTCCAGAGGCACCAGGAGGAGTAGCCGCTCTTTCTTCTTGGGGATGGCCTTAGGAGGGTAGACGATGCCCTCGTTGTCGGGGTCTTTGTCGGTGTCAAAACCGGTGGATCTCAGGTAGGGGGTCCCGAACTGTGCGTCTAGGATTGATGGTGATAGGAGACGGGGGACACGATGTTTACCCAGGTTCGGGCCCTCTCTATGGAGGTAATACCCTACATCATGCTTGATTGCTCTTGATGAATATGAGTGTTACAAGAGTTGATCTACCATGAGATCGTAATGGCTAAAACCCTAGAAGCCTAGCATGTATGACTATGGTAATGAATATATCCTTTTCGGACTAACCCCTCCGGCTTATATAGACACCGAGGGGATCTAGGGTTTACATAGAGTCCGTTACATAAGAAGGAATCTTCATAGTCGGTCGCAAAGCTTGCCTCCCACGCCAAGTAGAGTCCAATTCGGACACAGGTACGGTCTTCGGCCTTCATGTCTTCACAGCCCATCAATCCGGCCCATGGATAACAGGCCGGACGCCCGAGGACTCCTTAGTCCAGGATTCCCTCAGTAGCCCCTGAACCCGGCTTCAATGACGAGGAGTCCGGCCCGCAGATTGTCTTCGGCAATGCAAGGCGGGTTCCCTTCTATCCGAACTTCGAGATAGTCTTCGGATGCGATGATAGTATGCAGATCTGTCACACACACACCATACATAACCGCAGAGAGAATATATTTTTACACGAGTCTAATCTGCTGACAGCTTTTTACAACATGACATCACGTCTGCTCGGTCACAATTCCAAACCGCTTTCATGTTTCGACTCCCCGCGTCCCGAGACGCAGTTGCCATTGGCACGTCTTGTCAATGCAGAGACCGTGTCCCCTTATCGCGGGATTCTCATCAATGCAGGCATGGGTAACCCAACCGTGCCATTATATAGCCCTTGGGAATAGGCGAATCTTAAGGCGAGTGAGGAGGCATTTAATATTCGTTGCCTTTATAAGGGGGTAAGGATTCCCTCTTCCTCTCTCTGTCCCCGCGTTTCCAATCACGAGCTCCAGCGCCCAAGCTCTCATCTCCTTTCCACTCAAGCAAGTCCGGATCCGGAGGTCAAGGCAAGTGGATGTTCTCCTCTGTCAAGGAGGAGGACATTACTGAGAGGGTAGTGTTCATACCCCATTTCTTCCGCGGGCTAGGGTTTCCACTCCAACCTTTCGTCTGCGGGCTGATGTATTATTATGGGATAGATTTCCATGATCTATCCCCGAATTCCTTCCTCAACATCTCGGCGTTTATCGTCGTGTGTGAGGCCTTCCTCCGCATCCAACCCCACTTCGGCCTGTGGCTCAAAGTCTTTAACATGAAGCCAAGGGTGGTGGATGGCCAGCACGCGAAGTGCGGAGGAGCCATGGTGAGCAAGCTATCCAACGTCTCCTGGCCGTAGAAGTAGTGGTTCTACATCACACAACCTCACGGCACTACCTGGGCCGTAGCTGCCGAATTCTGATCCGGCTCTCCCATGCGACTCACCTCCTGGGTCGAGAAGAGTCCAGATTGGGGGTTCCCTTGACGAGCTGATAACGCCGTAGACACGCATTCAAAGCATGGTAACCAAGAATGTCAAGCTCGTTGATGTGATCCAGGTGATGCTAGTTCGCCGGATCCTTCCGTGCTAGCGCCGAAGCCATCCTCTATGGGAGTTCAACCCGAAGAATCACCAGACCCTGGAGAGGCTCTTCGAGACTACCCACGAAGGTTCATGGAAGTTGCTCTTTAAGGGCAACGAGAAACCGCCGGCCACAGGTTCAGATCGCGTGCACAATGCTAAACACCTCGCTAGCGAGGTATGCCTTTTTTGATGCATTCTCCACTTGTTTGTTTCAAGGATGATGCCTGAGCTTTTATTGTTGCTTTTTTAGGACTGGATGGAGAGGGCGAAGCAGATCTAGTATCTGGCTCCGCTGCCTAAAGAACCGGTCATCCCGCGTCTAGCAAAGATGCTGGTGCCGGCACCTTATAAGGTGCCAGAGAAGAAGGCCAAGAAGAAGGCCAAGGGGGCCAAGAGTGGCCCCCGTCGCAAGGGCACTTTGGACGTGACGTCCGAAGACGATAAAGCTCATTCCTCTGTCCCTAAGGACAATGGCGAGGAAGAGGAGGAGGAGGAAAACAATCCTCCCCCTGAGGAGAGGAAGAAGAAGAGGGCGGCTTCGGCGCATCCGGAGGCGGTAACGCCTAATAAGGGGAAGGGCGCCCCAGCGATCAACACCGCATGGGACATTCACAGCAGTCCAGAACGACGCCCCCGTACTAAGCCCAGGCCGCATCATAAGTGACATGGCTCGCTCATGCGCGCATCCGGCCCTTTCTCTTCATTATCTTGACATAGTTAATTGTACTATTGCAGTCCGGCCCGCAACCTTATCCAGCGATCCTCATCTGGAGGTTCGTTGGCTCCGTCCGAGATGGCGAGAATGTCGCCACCGCCTGCTTATTGCCCCGGGGCCAGGGATGACACCGAAGTGTTATCCCGGAGGACCGCTTCGAACCGGGGAGGAGCTGATACGTGTCCAACGTATCTACTTTTCCAAACACTTTTGCCCTTGTTTTGGACTCTAACTTGCATGATTTGAATGGAACTAACCCGGACTGACGCTGTTTTCAGCATAATTACCATGGTGTTATTTATGTGCAGGAGCAAACGTTCTTGGAATGACCTGAAACTTCACGGAGTCACTTTTCAGAAAATAAGAAAAATACCTGTCAAAGATGAATGCCAAGGGGCCCACCGTCTTGCCACGAGGGTGGGGGGCGCGCCCCCTACCTCGTGGGCCCCCTGTTACATCTCCGACTCCAACTCCACCTCCATATATTGAGTTTCGATGAGAAAAAAAATCAAAGATAAGAAATCATCGCATTTTACGATACGGAGCCGCCGCCAAGCCCTAAAACCTCTCGGGAGGGCTGATCTGGAGTTCGTTCGGGGCTCCGAGGAGGGGAATCCGTCGCCATCGTCATCATCAACCATCCTCCATCACCAATTTCATGACGCTCACCGCCGTGCGTGAGTAATTCCATCGTAGGCTTGCTGGACGGTGATGGGTTGGATGGGATCTATCATGTACTCGAGTTAGATTTGTTAGGGTTTGATCCCTAGTATCCACTATGTTCTGAGATTGATGTTGCTATGACTTTGCTATTCTTAATGCTTGTCACTAGGGCCCGAGTGCCATGATTTCAGATCTGAACCTATTATGTTTTCATCAAATATGAGTGTTCTTGATCCTATCTTGCAAGTCTATAGTCACCTATTATGTGTTATGATCTGTTAACCCCGAAGTGACAATAATCGGGATACTTACCGGTGATGACCGTAGTTTGAGGAGTTCATGTATTCACTATGTTTTAATGCTTTGTTCCGGTTCTCTATTAAAAGGAGGCCTTAATATCCCTTAGTTTCCGTAAGGACCCCGCTGCCACGGGAGGGTAGGACAAAAGATGTCATGCAAGTTATTTTCCATAAGCACGTATGACTATGTTCGGAATACATGCCTACATTATATCAATGAACTGGAGCTAGTTCTGTGTCACCCTAGGTTATGACTGTTACATGATGAACCGCATCCGACATAATTCTCCATCACCGATCCATTTCCTACGAGCTTTCTATATATTGTTCTTCACTTATTTACTTTTCTGTTGCTATTGCTATCATCACTACAAAATACCAAAAACATTACTTTTACTGTTGTTACCTTTTGTTACCGTTATCACCACTATCATATTACTTTTCTACTAAATACTTTGCTGCAAATATTAAGTTTCCAGGTGTGGTTGAATTGACAACTCAGCTGCTAATACTTGAGAATATTCTTTGGCTCCCCTTGTGTCGAATCAATAAATTTGGGTTGAATACTCTACCCTCGAAAACTGTTGCGATCCCCTATACTTGTGGGTTATCAGTCCTCGTCCTCACTTTGTGATCCCTTTTCCTTGTTTTCAGCATTTAACTTGCCAGCATGTTTGAAAACCCAACAATCCCTGTTGGTATGATTGGCTTGTTTGTCTGGGGTGCCGTGTATCTGGCACGGACGGTCAAGTATGCGGTCCAGGCTGGAAGGTCCTTCATTGTTCCTCTTGTAGGGCTTCTTCCGTTGGCCGGACTTGGAGCCGCTGAATCCAGCGTTGACTGTGGTGTCATCGGTGTTGTCGTCGTTGCTTCGGCGTTTGTGTCTGTTGCGCCGGAGCTTGCCGGAGCTGGCCTCGGAGGGGCCTGTCTTGCTGGCTGTGTTTTTGCTACGAGCCAGCCAGCTGTCCTCACCTATGCAAAAGCGGGTCATGACTGGCGTAAGGGCTGCCATGGACTTTGGCTTTTCTTGGCCAAGGTGGCGTGCCAGCCATTCATCGCGGATGCTGTGTTTAAAGGCCGTTAGGGCTTCGGCATCCGGACAGTCAACGATCTGGTTCTTTTTGGCTAGGAACCTAGTCCAGAATTTTCTGGCTGATTCTCCAAGTTGTTGAACTATGTTTCTTAAGTCGTCGGCATCGGGTGGCCGGACATATGTACCCTGGAAGTTGTCAAGGAAGGCCTCTTCCAAGTCCTCCCAGCTGCCGATGGAATTCTCGGGCAGGCTATCTAGCCAGTGTCAAGCTGGCCCTTTGAGTTTTAGTGGGAGGTATTTGATGGCGTGGAGGTCGTCTCTATGGGCCATGTGGATGTGGATAATAAAGTCCTCAATCCATACTGTGGGATCGGTTGTTTCGTCGTATGATTCAATATTGACGGGCTTGAACCCCTCGGGGAATTCATGTGCTAGCACCTCATCTGTGAAGCAGAGAGGGTGTGCGGCGCCTCTATATCGGGCCGGGTCATGACGCACCTCCGGTGAAGTCCGTCTGTGATTTATCGGCACGGGTGTGACAAGGTTTGTCACGTCTGAATAGGTAGCCGTCATCCCAAGTCCGGAAGCTTCCTCACAATCCGTAGATGATCTGGTGTGTCCTGCTCTTCTGTCCAGATCCTGCCGAAGGTCGTATGTATGGTCCCGAGCTGTTTTGTCCCTGTTTTTCCGAGGCGGTGGGGCGGGCTGTTGTTCAGCCGGAGTTGCCTTTTTATGCCGACCGTGGGGTGGTTGGTCCGCCGCACTATCCCAACCACGTGGTGGTCGGTCCGCATTGGGTGAGGGAGGTATGGGATCTGGTGCTTCCTCATTGAACTGAGGTAGCAGTCTATGCTTTGGGAAACTCTTGGCCGGGCGCTCGAGGCTGTGTTCTTCGGCTGCCAGGACATCAGTCCACCTGTCAATGAGCAGGTCTTGGTCAGCTTGGAGCTGCTGCTTCTTCTTCTTCAGGCTTCTTGCAGTGGCTATTAGCTGGCGCTTGAAGCACTCCTACTCGAGGGGTGCCTCAGGCATGATGAGGTCCTCATTTTCGAGGTTCTCATCATCCTCGGAGACTGGACGATAACTATCATCATCTGGGTCATTGGGCATGGCCTGTTTATCAGGGGTATCTTGCCCATTGTCTTGTTCCTCCTGCTCGGGTGCAGCCCCGACAGGGTCTTCATTGTTTTCGGCGTCGCCTAGTGTACTGTTTTCTCCGGTGCCAGTATTGCCATCTTTTGAGCGATGAGGCTTAGAGCGGCGTTTAGGGTGCCGGCGCTTGGACTGTGTCTCAGAAGGTTTATTCACAACTTGATCTCCTTTGTCCTCATCGCTAGCTTTTTTAGGTGTGTCGACCATGTACACATCATACGAAGAGGTGGCCGTCCAACGTCTAGTAAATGGCGGGTCTTGGCCTTGCTCCTTTTCAGCATCGTCGTCCATACCATCGATGTCCAGAGCCGTAATCAAGCATGTCGGTTAAGTCATGAACAGTGGCTATGAAGTGGGTGGCGGGTGGGAAGCAAAATTTCCCGTCATCGGCCTCTGGCTCGAACCGAACATAGTTCGGCTGTGAGTCCTTCTCCAAGGACAAATTCTTTAAAGAGTTTAGCAGATCACCCAAAGGTGAGTGATGAAAAACGTCTGCAGCGCTAAATTCGAAGATCGATAACCGATCTAGCTCAGTGTCCGCAAGCGTACATGGTCCGGAACTTATAGCCGGAGACGAGTTCGAAGTTCCGTTGGCGCAAAAATTGCAGGGTGTCGAGTCTGCGTGCGGCTCTAGCACCGCAGACTCTGTGACCTCGAATGGCACGATCTGCTCTGGTTCTAAGGCCATTGCAGCAACAGGAGGCATCTCCTGAATCTGGTCCAATGACAGATTTAAGTCATGTTCATCGAGGCGAGGGGGAGCGATCACTGCGGTCTCAAATACATTGAAGATCAAGTCTCCGCGGATATCCGCGACGTAGTTCAAGCTTACAAATCTGACCTAGTGGCCAGGGGCATAGCTATCAATCTACTCCAGATGTCCAAGCGAGTTGGCCCGTAGTACGAAGCCGCCGAACACGAAAATCTGCCCGGGGAGGAAGATTTCTCCTTGGACAGCGTCACTATAGACGATTGAAGGGGCCATCGAACCTTTCATCGACGACACAGTGGAACACTAAATGAAAGCACCAATGTCGGTGTCAAAACCGGCGGATCTCGGGTAGGGGTCCCAAACCGTGCGTCTGGGATCGATGGTGACAGGAGACGGGGGACACGATGTTTACCCAGGTTTGGGCCCTCTCTATGGAGGTAATACCCTACGTCCTGCTTGATGATCTCGATGAATATGAGTGTTACAAGAGTTGATCTACCACGAGATCGTAATTGCTAAAACCCTAGAAGCCTAACCTGTATGACTATGGTAATGATTATATCCTTTCTGGACTAACCCCTCCGGTTTATATAGACACCGAGGGGATCTAGGGTTTACATAGAGTCGGTTACATAAGAAGGAATCTTCATAGTCGGTCGCCAAGCTTGCCTCCCACGCCAAGTAGAGTCCAATCTGGACACAGCTACGGCCTTCGGCCTTCATGTCTTCACAGCCCATCAGTCTGGCCCATGGATAACAGGCCGGACGCCCGAGGACCCCTTAGTCCAGGACCCCCTCAGTCTTCGATCCCAGCGGCTTGGAAGTCGCGCTCGAGGGAGCACACCGCATATCTTTCTTCGCAGGGGACCGTGATGATGCCTCCACTCCCCGACATCTTAAGGACGTTGTAGCCGTGGTGGGTCACCGCCATAAACTTGGCCAATGTTGGATACCCAAGAACGACGTTGTACAGCAAACGGATGTGGGCGACGTCAAAGTCGATGACCTCGGTGCGGTAGTTGTTACGCTGGCCGAAGGTGACAGGGAGGCGTACCTGCCCTATCGGGGTGGTGGAACCGTCGGTCAATCCTGAGAAAGTCTTGGTAGGCTGTAGCTGATCGTATGGCACTTGGAGGCTGTCGAATGTCTCGACGGATAGGACATTGAGCCCTGCGCCGCCGTTGATGAGGGTCTTGGTGACTTGGACGTTGCTGATGACGGGTGAATAGAGCATCAGGAGGATGCGGGCGGTTGCCGCACACTTGAGCTGGTCCGCTGAGCTGAAGGTGATGGCGCACTTGGACCACCAGAGCAGGCGCGTGGCCTCTAGCCTGGGAAGGGTCGCGTTCACCTCACGAGCAAACTGCTTGAAGATGCTGTGGGGGGCTGGGGCCTGAGCACCGCCAAGGATGCAGGCGATAGCGTGCGGCTCCTGGAAGCCCCCAACCCCCTCGTGCTGATGGTGGTCTCCATTCCTCCTTGGTGGTGGCGGCAGTCGAGGGAGGCCAGCATTGCCCTGAGGACGGTTCCCATGAGGCTGGTCTCTTCAGGCGCCCTCACGAGGCTGGTCCTGCCAGTGGTCCTCGCGAGGCCGGTCGCGCCACTCCTGATAGGGGCCACGGTCGTCCTAGCGTCCCCCACTTCATCCTCCTCCTCGGTCGTAGCCCTGATCGTTGCGCTCAGGGCGCCGATCGAAGCGTCCATCCCGAATGGCTCTAAGGTCCTAGCAGTTGTTTGTGTTGTGGTTGTGTACATTGTGGAAGGCGTAGAATGGACGGCTGCCCTTAAACGACTCGGGGTGGTCTCGTCCGCGCTTCGAGTCCGGCTCCGCCATGAGCACGGCCACTCCCTTGTGCTTCACGTCCTTGGCCTTGGCCTTCTTCTCTTCAGGGTTAGCTGCAGGGAGCTCGAGGAGGGAGAGGCTCCCCTCCTCAGCTCTTGCGCACTTGGTCGCCACGTTGAACATCTCCAGGGCCGATCATAGCCCTTCTTGGATGGCGAGCTCTTCCTTCATCTTGATGTCGTGGACGCCATCGGAGAACGCGGAGATGATGGCCTCATCCATCACCTTGGAGATCTTGAGCCGGACGCTATTGAAGCGCTGGATGTACTTTTGCAGGGTTTCCCCCGGTTGCTGCTTGATGCGCCGCAGGTCGCCTGCGGCTGGCAGGCAGCCGCGAGTACCCTGGAAGTTGGCGATGAAACGCTCGCACATCTCGCCCCAGGAGGAGATCGATCCTGCGGGCAGGTTCAGGAGCCACGAGCGAGCGCCATCCTTGAGAGCCATGGGAAACCAGTTCGCCAAGACTTTTTCGTCACCGTTAGCTGCCTAGATGCTCAGCTCGTAGAGCTGCAGGAACTCTGTAGGGTTGGGGGTGCCATCATAGCGCAGAGGCAGATCCGGCTTGAACTTGCCTGGCCAAATGACGATGCGCAGCTCAGGAGTGAAGGCTCGGCAGCCCGCTGTGGTCACCGGAGCCCGTCATGGTGGTGGAATCTGGTCTTGGCACGCACGCACCGCCGCGGCAGGTGGCGTGCGGTCTTGTCGTGGTCGCGCGGGGTGTGCGGGAGCGTTTTCATGCGGTCGAGGGACCTCGTAGCAGCTTCTTTCTTCGTGCGTGGGCACACGGCGTGGCGGATTACGTCGCGGGACCACGCGTCTTGGGGCAAGGACACTGATAACCCACAAGTATCGGGGATCAATTGTAGCCTCTTTCGACAAGTAAGAGTGTCGAACCCAACAAGGGGCTAAAGGCAGAACAAATATTCCCTCAAGTTCTATCAACCACCAATACAACTCTACGCACGCTTGACGTTTGCTTTACCTAGAACAAGTATGAAACTAGAAGTACTTTGTAGGTGTTGTTGGATAGGTTTGCAAGATAATAAAGAGCAAGTAAATAAAAAGTAGGGGCTGTTTAGATAAAGACACAACTAAGTTAGTTTTAGTAAAGAGCTTTTTGTTACGAGAAAGTTATTTGTCCCTAGGCAATCGATAACTAGATCGGTAATCATTATTGCAATTTTATATGAGGGAGAGGCATAAGCTAACATACTTTCTCTACTTGGATCATATGCACTTATGATTGGAACTCTAGCAAGCATCCACAACTACTAAAGATCATTAAGGTAAAACCCAACCATAGCATTAAAGTATCAAGTCCTCTTTATCCCATACGCAAACAACCTACTTACTCGGGTCTGTGCTTCTGTCACTCACGCCACCCACCATAAGCAAATCATGAACATATTGCAAAACCTACAGCGGGAATCCCTCACGCTTTCATGACACGGAGAGCACCATAGGACAGCACCAATAATAAAGCATGCAACTCAAACCAATCACGATCATCAAATAACCCATAGGACAAAACGGATCTACTCAAACATCATAGGATAGCCATACATTATTGGGAAATAATACATAGCATTGAGCACCATGTTTAAGTAGAGATTACAACGGGTAAAAGAGGGGTTACACTGCTGCATAGAGGGGGGAAGAGTTGGTGATGATGGCGGTGAAGTTGTTGGTGAAGATTGTGGTGATGATGATGGCCCCGGTGGCACTCCGGGGACACCGGAAGCGAGGGGGAGAGGGCCCCCCTCCTTCTTGTTCTTCCTTGACCTCCTCCCTAGATGGGAGGAGGGTTTACCCTCTGGTCCTTGGTCTCCATGGAGTGGGAGGGGCAAGAGCCCCTCCGAGATTGGATCTGTCTCTCTGTCTCTCTCTGTTTCTGCGTTCTCAGATTCTACCCTTTCACCGTTTCTTTTATTCCCAAAGATCCGTAACTCCGATTGGGCTGAAATTTTAACACGATCTCTATCTGGATACTTGCTTTCCTGCAGAGAAAGAAGGGCATCAACCGCCTTACGGGGTGGCCACGAGGGCCCAGGGCGCGCTTGCCCCCTAGGGCGCGCCCCCTGCCTCATGGCCCCCTCGGGCATCGTCTCGCGTGGATTTTTCTTCCCAAAAATCATATATATTCCAAAAAATATATACATCCGTTTTTATCCCGTTTGGACTCCGTTTGATATGGATATTCTGCGAAACAAAAAACATGCAACAAACAGGAACTGGCACTAGGCACTGGATCAATATGTTAGTACCAAAAATAGTATAAAAAGTTGCCAAAAGTATATGAAAGTTGCAGAATATTGGC
The DNA here is from genome assembly GCF_002162155.2 of Triticum dicoccoides. NCBI lineage: Eukaryota > Viridiplantae > Streptophyta > Magnoliopsida > Poales > Poaceae > Triticum > Triticum dicoccoides. The sequence goes on along the minus strand of NC_041392.1, from coordinate 274,656,725 downwards.
ATGGAACAATAAAAAATTATAGGTACGACGGAGACGTATCAGCATCCCCAAGCTTAATTCCTGCTCGTCCTCGAGTAGGTAAATGATAAAAAACATAATTTTTGATGTGGAATGCTACCTAGCATAATCTTGATCACATATCTAATCATGGCATGAATATTAAGATACATGTGATTCAAAGTAATAGTCTATCATTTGACATAAAAACAAAAATACTTCAAGCCTACTAATAAAGCAATCATGTCTTTTCAAAATAACATGGCCAAAGAAAGTTATCCCTACAAAATCATATAGTCTGGCTATGCTCCATCTTCACCACACAAAATATTCACATCATGCACAACCCCGATGACAAGCCAAGCAATTGTTTCATACTTTTGACATTCTCAAACCTTTTCAACTTTCACGCAATACATGAGCGTGAGCCATGGACATAGCACTATATGTGGAATAGAATGGTGGTTGTGGAGAAGACAAAAAGGAGAAGATAGTCTCACATCAACTAGGCGTATCAACGGGCTATGGAGATACCCATCAATAGATATCAATGTGAGTGAGTAGGGATTGCCATGCAATGGATGCACTATGAGCTATAAGTGTATGAAAGCTCAAACTGGAAACTAAGTGGGTGTGCATCCAACTTGCTTGCTCATGAAGACCTCGGGCATTTGAGGAAGCCCATCATCGGAATATACAAGCCAAGTTCTATAATGAAATTTCCCACTAGTATATGAAAGTGATAACTCAAGAGACTCTCTATATGAAGAACATGGTGCTACTATGAAGCACAAGTGTGGTAAAAGGATAGTAACATTGCCCCTTCTCTCTTTTTCTCTCATTTTTTTGTTTTTTTTGCTTCCCTTTTTTGGCCTTTATCTCTTTTTTTTATTTATTTTTTTATTTTTTCGTCCGGAGTCTCATCCCGACTTGTGGGGAATCATAGTCTCCATCATCCTTTCCTCATTGGGGAAATGCTCTAATAATGATGATCATCACACTTTTATTTACTTACAACTCGATGTTACAACTTGATACTAGAACAAAGATATGACTCTATATGAATGCCTCTGGCGGTGTACCGGGATGTGCAATGATCTAGCGTAGCTATGACATCAAAAAACGGACAAGCCATGAAAACATCATGCTAGCTATCTTACGATCATGCAAAGCAATATGACAATGAATGCTCAAGTCATGTATATGATGATGATGGAAGTTGCATGGCAATATATCTCGGAATGGCTATGGAAATGCCATGATAGGTAGGTACGGTGGCTGTTTTGAGGAAGTTATATGGTGGGTTTAAGGCACCGGCGAAAGTTGCGCGGTACTAGAGAGGCTAGCAATGATGCAAGGGCGAGAGTGCGTATAATCCATGGACTCAACATTAGTCATAAAGAACTCACATACGTATTGCAAAAGTCTATTAGCTATCGAAACAAAGTACTACGCACATGCTCCTAGGGGGATAGATTGGTAGGAAAAGACCATTGCTCGTCCCCGACCGCCACTCATAAGGAAGACAATCAATAAATAAATCATGCTCTGACTTCATCACATAACGGTTCACCATACATGCATGCTACGGGAATCACAAACTTCAACACAAGTATTTCTACAATCCACAACTACCACTAGCATGACTCTAATATCACCATCTTTATATCGCAAAACTATTGCAAGGAATCAAACATATCATATTCAGTGACCTACAAGTTTTATGTAGGATTTTATGACTAACCATGTGAATGACCAATTCCTGTCATCTCTCTAAATAGATATAAGTGAAGAAAGAGAGTTTAATTCTTTCTACAAAAGATATGCCCACTCTCTAACAAATATAAGTGAAGCAAAAGAGCATTCTACAAATGGCGTTTTTCTATGTAAAGAGAAACAGGCGATCCAAACTTCAAATGATATAAGTGAAGCACATGAAGCATTCTATAAAGCCATACTCAAAAGATATAAGTGAAGTGCATAGAGCATTCTATAAATCAACCAAGGACTATCTCATACCAGCATGGTGCATAAAATAAAAATGAAAACTAAATGCAAAAGATGCTCCAAGATTGCACATATCGCATCAACGAAACGAATCCGAGAACATACCGATACTTGTTGAAGAAAGAGGGGATGCCTTCCAGGGCATCCCCAAGCTTAGACGCTTGAGTGTCCTTGAATATTTACTTGGGGTTCCTTGATCATCCCCAAGCTTGAGCTCTTGCCTCTCTTCCTTCTTCTCACATCGAGACCTTCTCGATCATCGAACACTTAATCCACACAAAACTTCAATAGAAAACTCGGTAAGATCCGTAAGTATAATAAAGCAAATAACTACTCTAAGTACTGTTGCAAACTAATTCATATTTTGTTTTTGCATTTTTTCTACTGTAATATAACTTTTCCATGGCTTAATCCACTGATATAAATTGTTAGTTTCATCAAAACAAGGAAACTATGCATCAAAAACAGAATCTGTCTAAAACAGAACAGTCTGTAAGAATATGAACATTCACCATACTTATGATACTTGAAACATTATACCAAAATTAGGAAAAATAAACAATTTGTATAGAAAGACAGTGCAAAAAGAATCGGAACCATTTGACGTTCCAGTAAAAAATGTAAAATTGCTCCCTACAGCCAAAGTTTCTGTCCTCCACCATAGAAACCAACAAGCATTGTAAACATCCTAAAGGCAAACCTTGGCACATTATTTTTATAATACAATGAAATTGTACAAGGGGATAATTATTTTTGTTGAAAAGTTTCTGTAATCAAGATTCACAAAGTTTCCGTGAGCATGAACAAAGTTCAAGGCTAGCTCCCACTTCAACAATGCTTGTCTTTCGCACTTTCGCTTTTCTTTTTGAAAAAGCTTTAGGTTCCCCTCTTTATTTTTTTGTTTTTGAACTATATAAAAGCACTCAACAGAAATAAATGACTCTCTAAAACTTCCGGGTTGTCTCCCTGGAAGCACTTTCTTTAAAGCCATTAAGCTAGGCATATAGTGCTCAAGTAGTGAATCCACCCAGATCCCAAGGTATATCAAAGCCAATTTTAATTAACTATGATTTGTAATTTAGTAGTGAGCACAAAGTAACATATATCATGCAACAACGAAGTCTAACTCTCTTCCTATGCATAGGCATGTCATAAAAGAACAATTCATGCACACATAGTAAAGGCCAATGCATAGTATAAACAGTTTCTTGCAATTTTATCGTGTGGGAAACATAGAGAGGTGGAGATATAGTTCCTCTCTCATAATAATTGCAAGTAGGAGCAGCAAGCACATGCATATTATACTCATCAAAATCATCATGTGTAGTAGTAAAAGGCAACCCATCAATATAATCCTTAATAAGCACAAACTTCTCTGATATAGTGTAGTTTGGAGAATTCAAAAAGATAATAGGACTATCATGCGTGGGTGCAATAGCAACAATTTCATGTTTAACATAAGGAACTATAGCAAGTTCATCTCCATAAGCATAATTCATATTGGCATCTTGGCCACAAGCATAGCAAGCATCATCAAAAAGGGATATTTCAAGAGAATCAACGGAATCATAACAATCATCATAGCAATCATCCTTCGGTAAGCATGAAGGGAAATTAAACAATGTATGAGTTGAAGAGTTACTCTCATTAGAAGGTGGGCACGAGTAGCTAATCCACTCTTCCTCCTTTTGTTCTTCGCTCTCCTCATCATATTTTTCATCCAATGAGCTCACAGTTTCATCAATTTCTTCTTCCATAGATTCCGGCAAAATATTAGTCTCTTCTTGGACAGCGGATACTTTCTCAAAAAACGCATCAATATCGGCATTGAATTCATAATTCCCATAGCAATAATTAAGGATAACTAAATTTTCAGGTCTATAAACTGAATCATCAAAATTTTCACACTCTTTAAACAAAGATTCAATTTCATAAGCACCCATTGAGGGGGTCTTGGATTAGGGGGTGTTCGGATAGCCGAACTATACCTTCAGCCGGACTCCTGGACTATGAAGATACAAGATTGAAGACTCCGTCCCGTGTCCGGAAGGGACTTTCCTTGGCGTGGAAGGCAAGCTTGGCGATACGGATGTTCAGATCTCCTACCATTGTAACCGACTCTATGTAACCCTAAACCTCTCCGGTGTCTATATAAACCGGAGGGTTTTAGTCCGTAGGACAACATACACATCAACAATCATACTATAGGCTAGCTTCTAGGGTTTAGCCTCTCTGATCTCATGGTAGATCTACTCTTGTACTACCCATATCATCAATATTAATCAAGCAGGACGTAGGGTTTTACCTCCATCGAGAGGGCCCTAACCTGGGTAAAACTTCGTGTCCCTTGCCTCCTGTTACCATCCGGCCTAGACGCACAGTTCGGGACCCCCTACCCGAGATCCGCCAGTTTTGACACCGACGTTGGTGCTTTCATTGAGAGTTCCTCTGTGCCGTCGCCGTCAGGTCCGATGGCTCCTACGATCATCAATAGCGATGCAGTCCAGGGTGAGACCTTTCTCCCCGGGCAGATCTTCGTCTTTGGCGGCTTCGCACTGCGGGCCAATTCGCTTGGCCGTCTGGAGCAGATCGAAAGCTACGCCCCTGGCCGTCAGGTCAGATTTAGAAGTTTAAACTACACGGCTGACATCCGCAGGGAATTGATCTTCGACGGATTCGAGCCACTGCCGAGCGCGCCGCACTATCATGATGAGCATGATCTAGCTCTGCCGCCGAACAGTGCCCTAGAGGCCCCACCCGCATCGGCTCCGACCCTTAGTCCGGAGCCAACTACGCCGATCGAGGATAGGCGGTTGGACACCGCCTCGGGGGCTGCGATCCCAACGGCGGTTGAGTCGAACACCAGCCCCGTATTCTGCGGGACTCGTGACTCCAAGGAGCCGGACTCCTCTCCGGACTCCGAGCCCTCCACGCCCCTGCCAATCGAATACGATTGGGCGCCGATCATGGAGTTCACTACCGCAGACATCTTTCAGCACTCGCCTTTCGGCAATATCCTGAAGTCACCGAAGTCTCTCTCTTTATCAGGAGAGCCTTGGCCGGACTACGGTCAGCAAGGTTGGAGTACGGACGATGAAGAAATTCAAAGCCCACCCACCACCCACTTTGTAGCCACTGTCGACGATTTAACCGACATGCTCGACTTTGACTCCGAAGACATCGACGGTATGGACGCCGATGAAGGAGACAATGAAGAACCAGCGCCTGTTGGGCCCTGGAACGCCACCTCGTCATATGACGTATACACGGTGGACGCACCAAAAGATGACGACGAGGAGCGGAAGGACGCACCGAAGGCCTGTTCCCTCGAAAAGCAGTCAAAACGGCGACGCAAGCGCCGCCCCAAATCCCGCCTCGACAGGAATAGCGATCACACAGACCCAGCGCTGGAGCAGGGCAAACCGCTGCTGAACAATGGCAATCCGGATATTCAAACCGAACAAACAAATCCTATCAGGGATAATGGTCCGGACGACATAACGCCGGACAGGCACCCGGAGCATCAGAATGCCCGCGAAAGGCTCGTTGCCACCGCAAGGAGCCTTAAAAAGCAGAAGCGAAGGCTCAAGGCCGCGCAAAACAAACTCCAATTCAGATGGAGTAAAATACTTAATACAGCAGCAATGTACGGCGACGATCGCCCCTCAAAGAGCTACCCAAAGCGGAAGCTGCTACCCGAATTCGATGAGGAGGCCTCCAACTCCCCACAACCAAATATCAAAGCAACCACCTGGTCGGATAGACGACCCCTCTATCAACACAGAACGGCATACAATGCTGCTCACAATACAACACGCGACCCACGCGAGGGCTCGCACCCAAAGGACGGCGCAACAAGATCCATCTATGGACCACGCAAGCGTGCCCCAGCATACAATGCAACACAACAAGCATCAGAACAATGCGGTGCACCCAGTTACAGGGGTGCCGCACACCCCCTATGTTTCACCGATGAGGTGCTGGACCATGAATTTCCAGAGGGATTCAAGCCTGTAAACATAGAGGCATACGATGGGACAACAGACCCTGGGGTTTGGATTGACGACTATATCCTTCATATCCATATGGCTCGAGGAGATGATCTCCACGCCATCAAATACTTACCCCTCAAGCTCAAAGGGCCAGCTCGTCACTGGCTCAAAGGCCTCCCTGAAAGCTCCATTGGAAGTTGGGAAGAGCTCAAAGACGCCTTTCGGGCAAATTTTCAAGGAACTTATGTCCGACCTCCGGATGCGGACGATTTGAGTCATATAACTCAACAGCCCGGAGAGTCAGCCCGAAAGCTTTGGAACAGGTTTCTCACTAAAAAGAACCAGATTGTCGACTGTCTGGACGCCGAAGCCTTGGCAGCTTTCAAGCATAGCGTCCGTGATGAATGGCTCGCCAGACACCTCGGCCAAAATAAGCCGAGAACGATGGCCGCATTAACAAACCTCATGACCTGCTTTTACGCGGGTGAGGACAGCTGGCTAGCCAGATGCAGCACCAGCGATCCCAGTACATCTGAAGTTAGAGATGGAAACGGGAAATCACGGCGCAACAGCAATAGCAAATGCCAGAATAAATAAGACAGCACGAAGGGCACGGCAGTAAATGCCGGATTCAAAAGCTCCCAACCAGGTCAAAAGCCGCCCACTAAAGGCACCAGGGATGAACCATCCAGCCTCAACAAAATTCTGGACCAGGTATGTCAGATACATAGTACCCCTAGCAAGCCCGCTAATCATACCCACAGAGAATGTTGGGTCTTCAAGCAGTCCAACAAGCTCAATGCCGTACACAAGGGGGAGGATACACCAAGTGAAGACGATGACGAGCCTCCCAAGCAAGACACTGGGGAACAACAGAAATTCCCACCAGAAGTCAAAACAGTAAACGTACTACACATGATCATAGGAAAAAACAATGCGGCACCCCCAGGAAAATATACCCAAGTGCCTGTCACCGCGAAGTCCTGCCAATGGTCGTCTCAACCGATCATTTTCGACCATCGCGATTACTCAGCAAGTATCCGACACGCAGGATGGGCCGCCTTGGTATTAGACCCAGTAATTGGCGGATATCACTTCACACGAGTCTTGATGGACGGCGGCAGCAGCCTAAACCTAATATACCAGGATACAATCCGCGGGATGGGGTTAGAGCCAACACAAATCGCCATAGCAATACTACCTTTAAAGGAGTAACGCTAGGCCCAGGGGCTCGTTGTACGGGCTCCCTCCTACTACAAGTTACATTCGGCTCCCCCGATAACTTCCGTAGCGAGCATTTAACCTTCCACATCGCTCTGTTTCAAAGTGGCTATCAAGCACTGCTCGGGCGCGAAGCTTTCACTCGCTTTAATGCAATACCACACTATGCCTCCCTCACACTCAAGATGCCCGGTCCACGCGGCATCATTTCAGTGCACGGAAATATCAAGCGATCTCTGCGCGCCGAAGAGAGTGAGGCTGCCTTGGCAGCCACACACTAAAGGCGCCCAGACTAGCCAAAGCGCCCCATAGGTCATCAAGACCTCAGACACAACTAATCGAGTCCGGCGCCGCCACTTATACCGAATAAATGGTCACACCCCTATTTACAAGGGGCTCAACGCGCGCAGACATGTGGCCATTCCTCCTCATTTTAAATTATGCATAGTTTCTTTAGTTATCTTTTTTGCATGGCAACCTTTTTCACCTAAATTCCTCTCTTTTACAGACGATCATCGTGCCACACCCGTCCAGGATACGGCACAACGGAGACACATGCGCAGACGTGCAGCAGGGACCCGCTCCAAGGATTCTTTTTAGATTAAGACCCTCCGTAAACCCTTTTTTACTGTCTCTTGTTTGTACATATCCACCATTGAGAAGGATGCTGACATCTTGGCATGTGGCCACGCCAGACCAATGCACATACCTAGACATAAGGGGATTCTTACGAAGGCCATTATTTAGGCCTGGTTTATACCATAAAGATCGAATACCTTAGGGAGTGTTCGGCGTCGCGAGTTTGGCCCTATATGCATCAGCTCCGAATCATTGTCTTTGGTCAAATGTTGGGTTTGCCCGGCTCTGTGTTTTGGTGCCTTACGTTCCGCTTTACCGGCTAAGGTAGCACCAGGAGAACTACTGCGATTGTGCCCTGGTTCATCCAGATGAGCACCTCAATAGAGAAAGCCGAAAACTGACTGTCATGATCTAGCGCGAGACTGGTCAACCACTCGATGACCCATGGGAATGTTAGAATTCCTCCGCCTTAACGAAGGGCTGCTTTCCGGCCAGGCATATACGCACCCCAGATCGGGAGGGTGCGGAGCCACCAGGGGCTATCTAGTAGCCCCACTGTCAAACTCCTATGGCTAAGTGAAAGTGTTAAAGCATTATAGTTCGGTTGCCTCGCTCGCTCCGCTACCACTTCCTTAATAGGACCAAGATGTTGGGTTAAGTGTGAACGCGTGTTTCTGCGAACACCTCCACATTATATGTGTGGGGGTTGAATCCTACTACTGCAATCTTTCAGGTTATACACATGTATACATAAACGGCCGCCCAGGAGGCATCACATTACTTTCAGGCAAAAGTATAAAAGTAGTCTTATGAAAATTTATAAAAGCATTTCGCTTACAATGAGATTACATGTCACTCAAACATAATATTTTTTGAGCACTGGGTCTCTATCAAACGAGCACCCTCAAGGATTTCCTCAAAGTAGTGCTCAGCAGCCCTTCAACCTATGGCCGAATCCTGCACTGCAACAGTGGTAGCATCCATCTCTGCCCAGTATGCTTTAGCACGGGCCAAGGCCATTCGTGCGCCTTCTATACACGCCGACCTCTTCATCGCATCAATGCGCGGCACCACATCAAGGAACTGCTGCACCAAGCCAAAATAGCTGTTCGGTTTTAGCCTTTCCAGCCATAGCTGATCCACAACAGACCTCATGGCAAGTCCGGACAACCTATTCAGTTTGGCCCATTCGGCTAGTTGGTCAGACAACGAAAGTGGATGCTCAGGAGAATGGAATTGTGTCCAAAACAGCTAGTCCACTTCACGGTCCGTCTGACCCTTGAAGTACTTGGCCGCATCAGCAGCGCTCGCCACCAAATCCATATACGCATCCTCCGAACTCCACAGCCGATCCAGAGGGGCATACCGTGGATCTCCGAACTTCCTCTGCAGCATAAAGGATTTCTCGGCTACAATATCCTCGGCTTCCCGCAGCTCCTCCTTCTTTGCCCTCATAGCAGAGCGGAGGTCTTTTCCCATTGCAGCAGCCTTCTCAAGGTCCAATGCCTTCGCCTGGTTTTCCTTTTCAAGAGCCTGGCAACGGTCGATGGCGGCTTTTAATTCTACGGCTATATTGGCCATCTTATCCCGGCTCTCGCCATGCGCGGCCTTTTCGGCTCGCAACTCTTCGGCCACCTTCAAAGCAGCCGCATTACCCAATCTCGCTTGTTCCTTGGCTCAGGCAAGTTCCGCCCGCAAGGCTGCAACAGTGGCAGCTCCATCTGCAGGAATAACATGTTAAATATACTGGCTTCATGCTGCTCTTACTATGTGGTGTTTACCAGATAATAACACCTACCCTGCGCCTCGTCAAGCCTTTTGTTAACAAGCTCGATGTCGGTGTCTGCCGCATCCAACTGCCGTTTTAAATGGGCAAACTCGCTAGTCCGGCTAGTCACCGGAGCTTCCATCACCTGCTCATAAAAGCAGTATGGTTACTACCTGGGATTATGATCCTCTGATCGTCGTCGTTCCCAACAACAACCAGAGTCTCAGGGGCTACTATCTACATAAGGCACACTTAGCATGTGTAGGACTATCATACATTATTTTACGTACCTCAAAACCTGTCAGTAGACTCATAAAAGCTTTATGCAATCCGCTTTCGGCGGACAAGATTCTCTCCATCACTGTATTCATCAGCACACGGTGTTCATCTGAGATGGCCGCTCGCCCCACCAACTCCTCAGGACATCCGACCGCACACTAGACGGTGCCAGACTCGTTTGTCTGCTCTCTTCGGGAGCCGGACACTGGGAACTTCGGGGGTCGACGGGATTATCTTCTGGCCTCGTCGGACTCGGGTCGACGGGATTATCTTCTGGCCTCTGCGACGACACTTCAGGGTCGCCCACTTCCGGAGCGGAGGAGTCCGGAGGAGGCGTTTCGCTCTCCATCATCTCTGGAAGAAGATCCCCCGAAGACGAGCTCATTTGAGAGGGGCTAAGGCCCGAACTGCAAAGATACATGAAGTGGTTATCTTCTCAGAAGAAAAGAAGACATATCTGTACCATTAAGGTATTTTGGGTCACTTACGACTCATGGGAGAATTGATCCCCCCGCGGACTTTGTGCGGCAACCGCACCCCCCAGGGTAGGACTCTCTGTGGGAGACTTCTTCTCCCGTTTCGAAGCTTCGGCTTCCGAATCCCCAGACGCAATCCTTTTCCTCTTCTGGTCGTCTTCCTTCGTGGAGACGCTCGCTCCCTCGGCTAGAGCGGCCAGCGTTTGGGGCCCGCGACCGCCCGCATTTTCCTTCAAGGGCTCCGGGAAAGGTGCGGTCTGGAGCATCTTTTCCAATATCGGATTTTCCAAACCCTCAGGGAGGGGGGCCGAGCACCGAATCAACTTCGCCTTCGTTAGCTAGTCCTAGTCAAAAAGCAAACTCTCAGAAATAACTTTGCATCAAAGGGGAGGTAGTACGCTCGGTCGGAAGATGCCTTACCTGTTCGGTGGCACGGTTGCTACTCAGGCCCACATCCTCGGTAATTTCCGGACACTCCACTTGAGGTCCGAAGAACAACTTGTACATCTCCTCGTGCGTCAGGCCGAGGAAATTTCGAATGCCGCGCGGTCCCTCGGGATTGAACTCCCATAAGCGAATAGGCCGGCGTTTGCAAGGCTGGACTTGACGAACCAGCATAACTTGTGTTACCGCGACCAAACTGAAATCTCCATTAAAGAGATCTTGGATGCGGCTTTGCAGTATAGGCACGTCCTTGGCCAGACCCCAGCTCAATCCTCTGCTAATCCATGACATCAGCGATGGTGGAGGGCCCGGGCGGAAGACAGGGGCGGCCGCCCACTTCGCACTTCTAGGAGCCGTGATGTAGAACCACTCCTGTTGCCATAATTTAGACACCTCTGGAATGGAACCTTTGGGCCATGCAGCTCCCGTCATCTTGTGTATTGAGGCGCCTCCACACTCCGCATGTTGCCCCTCGATCATCCTCGGTTTTACTTCAAAGGTCTTGAGCCATAGGCCAAAGTGAGGGGTAACCCGGAGGAAGGCCTCGCACACAACAATAAATGTCGTGATATGAAGAAAGGAGTCCGGAGCTAGATCATGGAAATCTAGCCCATAGTAAAACATCAAGCCCCTGACAAAAGGATCCAATGCAAGGCCTAGACCTCGGAGGAAGTGGGAGACGAACACGACACTCTCGTTGGGTTCGGGGAGGGGACGGCCTGCCCCCGGGGAGGCAGCCGATGAAGAATCTCGGCGGTCAGATATCTGGCCTCCCTCAACTTTTTGACGTCTTCTTCCGTGCCGGAAGAAGGCACCCATCGGCCTTGAAGGCTAGATCCGGACATGACTGAAGGTTCGGAGCACCTGACCTGAACTTTGGGCGTTTGAGCTTGAGGTGGGGGAATGATTCCATTGAGCACGTGAGGGAAAAATAAAAGGCCTCGTCCCTTTATAAAGAGGGCGGATATTGAGCGTCCTCTCCGTGTCCGTTTGGACTTGCCTATGATCTAGGAGTCCTAAGAAGTGGTTGGGTTACCCACGCCCGTATTGATGAGAATCCCAGAATAAGGGGACATGATCTCTGCTTTGACAAGACGTGCCAAAGAAACCGCCTCGCATGACGCGCTGAGGTGGGATAATGAAGCGACTCAGATAAAAGCTTGGGTGTGGTGTGTCGCACTACGGAATACGTCAGCAGATTAGATTTGTGTAAATATTATTCTCTCTATGGCAATATGTGGAAAACTTATTTTGCAGAGCCGGACACTATCTTTGTGTTCAAAATCTTCTATAAAGTACTTGGAGGAGGAACCCACCTTGCAATGCCGAAGACAATCTGCGCTCCGGACTCGTCGTCATTGAAAGCCTGGTTCAGGGGCTACTGAGGGAGTCCTGGATTAGAGGGTGTTCGGATAGACGAACTATACCTTCAGCCGGACTCCTGGACTATGAAGATACAAGATTGAAGACTCTGTCCCGTGTCCGGAAGGGACTTTCCTTGGTGTGGAAGGCAAGCTTGGCGATACGGATGTTCAGATCTCCTACCATTATAACCGACTCTATGTAACCCTAACCCTCTCCGGTGTCTATATAAACCGGAGGGTTTTAGTCCGTAGGATAACATACACATCAACAATCATACCATAGGATAGCTTCTAGGGTTTAGCCTCTCTGATCTCGTGGTAGATCTACTCTTGTACTACCCATATCATCAATATTAGTCAAGCAGGACGTAGGGTTTTACCTCCATGGAGAGGGCCCGAACCTGGGTAAAACTTCGTGTCCCTTGCCTCATGTTACCATCCGTCCTAGACGCACAGTTCGGGACCCCCTACCCAAGATCCGCCGGTTTTGACACCGACACCCATAAAAGCAACAAATTCTTCTATTTGTTCCACATCATAGTAATCATATATACCATTAGCATAAGAAGCCAAGGTTTTATTATAATTAAATTTGCATGAAAAGGGAAGGTGTGGAGCCTTCATCCTAGAGCAACAAGTATAATCATATCTCAAGCAAAGTTGCCAATCATACCCATAATAGTTTCCCCTTTTGAGTCAAGTGATAATCCCTAAAGTATTCATGTTGATCCAACGTGTCTCCCATAACATAATTGAATGGGGTTTTCTCAGGATTATCAAAGTAGTAAATAATATCTTTCACATAATGAGCATCGAGGGTTTTAGGAGGTTCCCCATCTCCATGAGTAGCAGGTACACCTAATTTTTTTGGTATTTCATGTTCCATATCCATCACTAAAGATAGAGAACAACTAAGAGCACAAATAAAAATTACTTAGTGATAAAGCAAACAAGCACACACGAGAATATTCACCCCATGCTATGACTCCCCGGCAACGGCGCCAGAAAAAGGTCTTGATAACCCACAAGTATAGGGGATCAATTGTAGCCTCTTTCGATAAGTAACAGCGTCGAACCCAACGAGGAGCTAAAGGCAGAACAAATATTCCCTCAAGTTCTATCAACCACCGATACAACTCTACGCACGCTTGACGTTCGCTTTACCTAGAACAAGTATGAAACTAGAAGTACTTTGTAGTTGTTGTTGGATAGGTTTGCAAGATAATAAAGAGCAAGTAAATAAAAAGTAGGGGATGTTTAGATAAAGACACAACTAAGTTAGTTGTAGTAAAGAGCTTTTTGTTACGAGAAAGTTATTTGTCCCTAGGCAATCGATAACTAGACCGGTAATCATTATTGCAATTTTATATGAGGGAGAGGCATAAGCTAACATACTTTCTCTACTTGGATCATATGCACTTATGATTGGAACTCTAGCAAGCATCCGCAACAACTAAAGATCATTAAGCTAAAAACCCAACCATAGCACTAAAGTATCAAGTCCTCTTTATCCCATACGCAAACAACCTACTTACTTGGGTCTGTGCTTCTGTCACTCACGCCACCCACCGATACGTCTCCAATGTATCTATAATTTTTGATTGCTCCATGCTATATTATCTACTGTTTTGGATATTATTGGGCTTTATTATCCACTTTTATATTATTTTTGGGACTAACCTATTAACCGGAGGCCCAGCCCAGAATTGTTGTTTTTTGCCTATTTTAGGGTTTCGAAGAAAAGGAATATCAAACGGAGTCCAAACGGAATGAAACCTTCGGGAACGTGATTTTCTCAACGAACAAGACCAAGGAGACTTGGACCCTATGTCAAGACACTAAAGAGGAGGCCACGAGGTAGGGGGCGTGCCTACCCCCCCCCCCCCAGGCGCGCCCTCCACCCTCGTGGGCCCCTTGTTGCTCCACCGACGTACTCCTTCCTCCTATATATACCTATGTACCCCCAAACAATCAGATACGGAGCCAAAACCCTAATTTCACCGCCGCAACTTTCTGTATCCACGAGATCCGATCTTGGCGCCTGTTCCGAAGCTCCGTCGGAGGGGGCATCGATCACGGAGGGCTTCTACATCAACACCATAGCCCCTCCGATGAAGTGTGAGTAGTTTACCTCAGACCTACAGGTCCATAGTTATTAGCTAGATGGCTTCTTCTCTCATTTTGGATCTCAATACAATGTTCTCCCCCTCACTTGTGGAGAACTATTCGATGTAATCTTCTTTTTGCGGTGTGTTTGTTGAGACAGATGAATTGTGGGTTTATGATCAAGTCTATCTATGAATAATATTTGAATCTTCTCTAAATTCTTTTATGTATTATTGGTTATCTTTGCAAGTCTCTTCGAATTATCAGTTTGGTTTGGCCTACTAGATTGATCTTTCTTGCAATGGGAGAAGTGCTTAGCTTTGGGTTCAATCTTGTGGTGTCCTTTCCCAGTGACAGTAGGGGCATTAAGGCACGTATTGTATTGTGGCCATCGAGGATAACAAGATGGGGTTTTCATCATATTGCATGAGTTTATCCCTCTACATCATCTCATCTTGCTTAAGGCGTTACTCTGTTTTTAACTTAATACTCTAGATGCATGCTGGATAGCGGTCGATGAGTGGAGTAATAGTAGTAGATGCAGGAAGGAGTCGGTCTACTTGTCTCGGATGTGATGCCTATATACATGATCATACCTAGATATTCTCATAACTATGCTCAATTCTGTCAATTGCTCGACAGTAATTTGTTCATCCACCGTAGAATACTTATGCTCTCGAGAGAAGCCACTAGTGAAACCTATGGCCCCCAGGTCCATCTTCATCATATTAATCTCCTACTACTTAGTTATTTCCTTTGCTTTTTTACTTTGCCTTTATTTTACTTTGCATCTTTATCACAAAAATACCAAAAATATTATCTTATCATATCTATCAGATCTCACTCTCGTAAGTGGCCGTGTAGGGCTTGACAACCCCTATTTGCGTTGGTTGCGAGGATTTATTTGTTTTGTGCAGGTATGAGGGACTCGCACGTAGCCTCCTACTGGATTGATACCTTGGTTCTCAAAAACTGAGCGAAATACTTATGCTACTTTGCTGCATCATCCCTTCCACTTCGGGGAAAACCAACGCAGTGCTCAAGAGGTAGTAAGAAGGATTTTTGGCGCCGTTGCCGGGGAGGTCTACGCAAAAGTCAACATACCAAGTACCCATCACATACCCTTATCTCCCGCATTACATTATTTTCCATTGGCCTCCTGTTTTCCTGTCCCCCACTTCACCCTTGCCGTTTTATTCGCCCTCTCTCTCTATCCTCCCTCTCTTTCTCTATTTGCCTCTTTTTGCCCGCTTGCTTTTTGTTTGCTTGTGTGTTAGTTTGCTTGCTTGTCATGATGGCCCAAGATAATACTAAATTGTGTGACTTCACCAATACCAACAACAATGATTTTATTAGCACTCCGATTGCTCCTCTTACCGATGCTGAATCTTGTGAAATTAATACTGCTTTGCTGAATCTTGTCATGAAAGATCCGTTTTCCGGCCTTCCTAGTGAAGATGCCGCTACCCATCTAAATAGATTCGTTGATTTGTGTGATATGCAAAAGAAGAAAGATGTGGATAATTATATTGTTAAATTGAAGTTATTTCCTTTTTTTCTTAGAGATCGTGCTAAAGCTTGGTTTTCGTCTTTGCCTAAAAATAGTATTGATTCACGGAACAAGTGCAAAGATGTTTTTATCTCTAAGTATTTTCCTCCCGCTAAGATCATCTCTCTTAGAAACGATATTATGAATTTTAAGCAACTTGATCATGAACATGTTGCACAAGCTTGGGAGAGAATGAAACTAATGATACATAATTGCCCTACTCATGGTTTAAATTTTTGGATGATTATACAAAACTTTTATGTCGGATTGAATTTTTCTTCTAGAAATCTTTTAGATTCGGCCGCGAGAGGCACTTTTATGGAAATCACTTTAGGAGAAGCTACTAAACTCCTAGATAATATTATGGTTAATTATTCTCAATGGCATACTGAAAGATCTATTAATAAAAAAGTGCATGCGATAGAAGAAATTAATGTTTTGAGTGGAAAGATGGATGAACTTATGAAATTATTTGCTAATAAGAGTGTTTCTTCTGATCCTAATGATATGCCTTGTCTACTTTGATTGAGAATAATAATGAATCTATGGATGTGAATTTTGTTGGTAGGAACAATTTTGGTAACAACTCGTATAGAGGAAATTTCAACCCTAGGCCTTATCCTAGTAATACCTCTAATAATTATGGTAATTCCTACAACAATTCTTATGGAAATTATAATAAGATTCCCTCTGATTTTGAATCTAATATTAAAGAATTTATTACTTCGCAAAAGAATCTTAATGCTTTGATTGAAGAAAAATTGCTTAAGATTGATGATTTGGCTAGGAACATTGATAGAATTTCTCTTGATGTTGATTCTTTGAAACTTAGATCTATTCCACCTAAGCATGATATCAATGACTCAAAGCCATGAGAATTTCCATTGATGAGTACAAAGAAAGAACCGCTAGGATGCTGCTAAGAAAGATGCCTTTATAACAGCGTGTTCTTTTAGTTCCTATGAAAATAAAGATGAAGATCTAAAAGTTATTGATGTGTCCCATATTAAATCTTTGTTTTGCAATATGAATCTTGATAATGATCGGACTGAATATGATCCACCTTTACCTAGAAGGCGTTCCAAGAATTCGGAATTTGTTGATCTTGATGCTAAAATTGATAAAAGTTGGATTGAAGAAATTAAAACCCTAGATGTTGCTAAACCCACTATTATGGATTTCAAGGAATTTAACTATGAAAATTGCTCTTTGATTGATTGAATTTCCTTGTTACAATCCCTGCTAAATTCTCCTCACGCTTATATTCAAAATAAAGCGTTTACTAAACATATCGTTGATGCCTTGATGCAATCTTATGAAGAAAAACTTGAATTGGAAGTTTCTATCCCTAGAAAACTTTATGATGAGTGGGAACCAACAATTAAAATTAAAATTAAAGATCACGAATGCTATGCTTTATGTGATTTGTGTGCTAGTGTTTCCACGATTCCAAAGACTTTGTGTGATTTGTTAGGTTTCCGTGATTTTGATGATTGCTCTTTAAACTTGCACCTTGCGGATTCCACTATTAAGAAACCCATGGGAAGAATTAAAGATGTTCTTATTGTTGCAAATAGGAATTATGTGCCCGTAGATTTTATTGTTCTTGACATAGATTGCAATCCTTCATGTCCTATTATTCTTGGTAGACCTTTCCTTAGAATGATTGGTGCAATTATTGATATGAAGGAAGGAAATATTAGATCCCAATTTCCATTATGTAAAGGCATGGAAAACTTTCCTAGAAATAAAATTAAATTACCTTATGAATCTATTATGAGAGCCATTTATGGATTGCCTACTAAAGATGGCAATACCTAGATCTATCATTGCTTGTTATGCCTAGCTATGGGCGTTAAACGATAGCGCTTGTTGGGAGGCAACCCAATTTTAATTTTATTCCTTGCTTTTTGCTCCTGTTTAGTAATAAATAATTTATCTAGCCTCTGTTTTGGTTGTGTTTTTTGTGTTTAATTAGTGTTTGTGCCAAGTAGAACCCGTTGGGAAGACTTGGGGAAAGTCTTGTTACACTTGCTGTAAAAAACAGAAACTTTAGCGCTCACGAGAACTACTGCCATTTTTATTTGCAAAGTGATATTTAGTTAATTATTTTTGCAGATGGTTAATAGATAAATTACTCACGTCCAGAAATTTATTTTAGAATTTTTGGGGTTCCATATTTTGCGCTAGCTACAGATTACTACAGACTGTTCTGTTTTTGACAGATTCCGTTTTTCCTGTATTGTTTGCTTATTTTGATGAATTTATGGCTAGTAAAATAGTTTATAAACCATAGATAAGCTCGAATACAGTAGGTATAACACCAATATAAATAAATAATGAGTTCATTACAGTACCTTGAAGTGGTCTTTTGTTTTCTTTCGCTAACGGAGCTCACGAGATTTTCTACTTTGAGTTTTGTGTTGTGAAGTTTTCAAGTTTTGGGTAAAGATTTGATGGATTATGGAACAAGGAGTGGCAAGAACCTAAGCTTGGGGATGCCCATGGCACACCCAAGATAATCTAAGGACACCTAAAAGCCAAAGCTTGGGGATGCCCCGGAAGGCATCCCCTCGTTCGTCTACTTATATCGGTAACTTTACTTGGAGCTACATTTTTATTCGCCACATGATATGTGTTTTCCTTGGAGTGTCTTGTATGATTTGAGTCTTTACTTTTTAGTTTACCACAATCATCCTTGGTGTACACACATTTTGAGAGATCCATACATGATTTGGAATTTATTAGAATACTCTATGTGCTTCGCTTATATCTTTTGAGTTAAATAGTTTTGCTCTAGTACTTCACTTGTATCTTTTAGAGCACGGTGGTGGATTTGTTTTATAGAAACTATTGATCTCTCATGCTTCACTTAGATTATTTTGAGAGTCTTAAATAGCATGGTAATTTGCTTAAAATCATAATATGCTAGGTATTCAAGATTAGTAAAAATTTCTTATGAGTGTTTTGAATACTAAGAGAAGTTTGATGCTTGATGATTGTTTTGAGATATGGAGGTAATAATATCAAAGTCGTGCTAGTTGAGTAGTTGTGAAATTGAGAAATACTTGTGTTGAAGTTTGCAAGTCCCGTAGCATGCACGTATGGTAAACATTATGTAACAAATTTGAAACTTGAGGTATTATTTGATTGCCTTCCTTATGAGTGGCGGTCGGGGACGAGCGATGGTCTTTTCCTACCAATCTATCCCCCTAGGAGGATGCGCGTAGTGCCGAGGTTTTTTATGACTTGTAGATTTTTGCAATAAGTATGTGAGTTATTTATGACTAATGTTGAGTCCATGGATTATACGCACTCTCACCCTTCCATCCTTGCTAGCCTCTTCGGTACCGTGCATTGCCCTTTCTCACATCGAGAGTTGGCGCAAACTTCGCTGGTGCATCCAAACCCCGTGATATGATACACTCTTTCACACATAAACCTCCTTATATCTTCCTCAAAACAGCCACCATACCTACCTATTATGGCATTTCCATAGCCATTCCGAGATATATTGCCATGCAACTTTCCACCATTCCGTTTATCATGACACATTCATTATTGTCATATTGCTTAGCATGATCATGTAGTTGACATAGTATTTGTGGCAAAGCCACCATTCTTAATTCTTTCATACATGTCATCTTTGTCCATTGCATATCCCGGTACACCGCCGGAGGCATTCATATAGAGTCATCTTTTTTTCTAGTACCGAGTTGTAATCATTGAGTTGTAAAAAAATAGAAGTGTGATGATCATCATTTTCTAGATCATTGTCCCAAGTGAGGAATTATAAAAAAAGGAGAAAGGCCATAAAAAAGAGAGAAAGGCCATAAAAAGAGAAAGGCCATATAAAAAAAGAAAAGGCCCAAAAAATGAGAGAAAATGAGAGAAGGGACAATGTTACTATCCTTTGCCACACTTGTGCTTCAAAGTAGCACCGTAATCTTCATGATAGAGAGTCTCTTGTTTTGTTATTTTCATATACTAGTGGGAATTTTTCATTATAGAACTTGGCTTGTATATTCCAACAATGGGCCTCCTCAAGTGCCCTAGGTCTTCATGAGCAAGCAAGTTGGATGCACACCAACTTCGTTTATTTTGTTGAGGTTTCATACATTTATAGCTCTAGTGCATCCGTTGCATGGCAATCCCTACTCCTTGCATTAACATCAATCGGTGGGCATCTCCATAGCCCATTGATTAGCCTCGTTGATGTGAGACTTTCTCCTTTTTTGTCTTCTCCACATAACCCCCCTCATTATATTTTATTCCACACATAGTGCTATGTCCATGGCTCGCGCTCATATATTGCGTGAAAGTTTATAGGTTTGAGATTACTAAAGTATGAAACAATTGTTTTGCTTGTCATCGGGGTTGTGCATGATGAGAGCATTCTTGTGTGACAAAAATGAAATATGACTTAACTATATGATTTTGTAGAGATGAACTTTCTTTGGCCATGTTATTTGAGAAGACATAATTGCTTAGTTAGTATGCTTGAAGTATTATTATCTTTATGTCTTGAATCTTTCGGATCTTTCGTCTTGTCTTGAATCTTTCGGATCTGAATATTCATGCCACACTTAAGAAGAATTACATTAAAATTATGCCAAGTAGCACTCCGCATCAAAAATTCTGTTTTTATCATTTACCTACTCGAGGATGAGCAGGAATTAAGCTTGGGGATGCTTGATACGTCTCCAACGTATCTATAATTTTTGATTGCACCATGCTATATTATCTACTATTTTGGACATTATTGGGCTTTATTATCCACTTTTATATTATTTTTCGGACTAACCTATTAACCGGAGGCCCAACGCAGAATAGTTGTTTTTTTGCCTGTTTTAGGGTTTCGAAGAAAAGGAATATACAACGGAGTGCAAACAGAATGAAACCTTTGGGAACATGATTTTCTCAACGAACAAGACCCAGGAGACGTGGACCCTACGTCAAGACACAAAAGAGGAGGCCACGAGGTAGGGGGGCGCG
>NC_041392.1:274583864-274635618 GCF_002162155.2 Triticum dicoccoides | reverse complement strand
CCCCAGGCGTGCCCTCCACCCTCGTGGGCCCCTTGTTGCTCCACCGACGTACTCCTTCCTCCAATATATACCTACGTACCCCCAAACGATCAGATACGGAGCCAAAACCCTAATTCCACCGCCGCAACTTTCTGTATCCACGAGATCCCATCTTGGGGCCTGTTCCGGAGCTCCGCCGGAGGGGGCATCAATCACGGAGGGCTTCTACATCAACACCATAGCCCCTCCGATGAAGTGTGAGTAGTTTACCTCAGACCTACGGGTCCATAGTTATTAGCTAGATGGCTTCTTCTCTCTTTCTGGATCTCAATACAATGTTCTCCCCCTCTCTTGTGGAGAACTATTCGATGTAATCTTGTTTTTGCGGTGTGTTTGTTGAGACCGATGAATTGTGGGTTTATGATCAAGTCTATCTATGAATAATATTTGAATCTTCTCTGAATTCTTTTATGTATGATTGGTTATCTTTGCAAGTCTCTTCGAATTATCAGTTTGGTTGGCCTATTAGATTGATATTTCTTGCAATGGGAGAAGTGCTTAGCTTTGGGTTCAATCTTGCGGTGTCCTTTCCTAGTAACAGTAGGGGCAGCAAGGCACGTATTGTATTGTTGCCATCGAGGATAACAAGATGGGGTTTTCATCATATTGCATGAGTTTATCCCTCTACATCATGTCATCTTGCTTAAGGCATTACTCTGTTTTTAACTTAATACTCTAGATGCATGCTGGATAGCGGTCGATGAGTGGAGTAATAGTAGTAGATGCAGGCAGGAGTCGGTCTACTTGTCTTGGATGTGATGCCTATATACATGATCATACCTAGATATTCTCATAACTATGCTCAATTCTGTCAATTGCTCAACAGTAATTTGTTCACCCACCGTAGAATACTTATGCTCTCGAGAGAAGCCACTGGTGCAACCTATGGCCCCCGGGTCTATCTTCATCATATTAATCTCCTACTACTTAGTTATTTCCTTTGCTTTTAACTTTGCCTTTATTTTACTTTGCATCTTTATCACAAAAACCAAAAATATTATCTTATCATATCTATCAGATCTCACTCTCGTAAGTGGCCATGTAGGGATTGACAACCACTATTCGCGTTGTTTGTGAGGATTTATTTGTTTTGTGTAGGTACGAGGGACTCGCGCGTAGCTTCCTACTGGATTGATACCTTGGTTCTCAAAAACTGAGGCAAATACTTACGCTACTTTGCTGCATCATCCCTTCCTCTTCGGGGAAAACCAATGCAGTGCTCAAGAGGTAGCACCCACCATAAGAAAATCATGAACATATTGCAAACCCTATAGCGGGAATCCCTCACGCTTGCGCGACATGGAGAGCACCATAGGACAGCACCAATAATAAAACATGCAACTCAAACCAATCACAATCATCAAATAACCCATAGGACAAAACGGATCTACTCAAACATCATAGGATAGCCATACATCATTGGGAATTAATATATAGCGTTGAGCACCATGTTTAAGTAGAGATTACAGTGGGAAAAAAGAGGGGTTACACCGCTGCATAGAGGGGGAAAGAGTTGGTGATGATGGCGGTGAAGTTGTTGGTGAAGATTGTGGTGATGATGATGGCCCCCGGTGGCACTCCGGTGCCACCGGAAGCGAGGGGGAGAGGGCGCCCCTCCTTCTTCTTCTTCCTTGACCTCCTCCCTAGATGGGAGAAGGGTTTCCCCACTGGTCCTTGGTCTCCATGGCGTGGTAGGGGCAAGAGCCCCTCCGAGATTGGATCTGTCTCTCTGTCTCTCTCTGTTTCCGCATTCTCAGATTCTACCCTTTCACCGTTTGTTATATTCCCAGAGATCCATAACTCTGATTGGGCTGAAATTTTAACACAATCTCTATCCAGATATTAGCTTTCTTACGGGGAAAGAAGGGCATCAACCGCCTTACGGGGAGGCCATGAGGGCCTAGGACGCGCCCCCTGCCTCGTGGCCCCCTCGGGTATCGTCTCGCATGGATTTTTCTTCCCAAAAATCATATATATTCCAAAAAAATCTCCATCAATTTTTATCCCGTTTGGACTCCGTTTGATATGGATATTCTACGAATAAAAAAACATGCAACTAACAGGAACTGACACTGGGCACTGGATCAATATGTTAGTCCTAAAAATAGTATAAAAAGTTGCCAAAAGTATATGAAAGTTGTAGAATATTGGCATGGAACAATCAAAAATTATAGATACGATGGAGACGTATCAGACACCGTCTTGGTGTGTAGGAGGCTAGGGCGCTCCGTGAGCAGCGCGTCTTGACGCGAGGGCGCCGTCTTGATGCTGGGGCGGCAGAGGCGCTTTGTGAGCTACGTCTCCCGCGGCTGGAGGCGGGCGAGGTAGCGAGAGGGACGGCGCAGGAGAGCCCCCAGCGGGGCTGACGAGCTCGGCGATGCAGTCCAGCCAGTCTTCGTAGAGGTCATCGACCGGGCGGTAACGCAGGAGCTCACGTGCCATGAGCAACGTGTCCTGCGCATCCATGGGCACGCTACGAGCGTGGGACGATGATCCGGCCGGAGTCAACGACGGGGTGGCAGTGCGGCCATCCCGCCGCACAAATGGGTGTTGCGATGACGCTTGCTGCTCGTTTGCTATCGGGCCGGTAGCGGCGTTGGCAACAGGTGATGGAGAATGGTGGGGAGGTCCGCCAACGGGCGCCGTCTGGGCGACGCGAGCGGCGAGGGCGGCACGGCGCTCAGCACGGGCTCGGCGAGCGTCTGATATGGATGTGATGGAGCTGCAGAACATAGATCGACGAAGGGAAAGCTTCAGCGCACTCCTACCTGGCACGCCAAATGTCGGATTACAGGTTCCGGCAAACCCTTGAGGTTCGAACACTGGGGTGCGCACGAAGATGTCTCCCCCAGCTCACGCTCTCGCAACGATCTCAAAGCCTAGCTCGTCGAACCCAAGGAACAAGGGACACAAGAGTTTATACTGGTTCGGGCCACCATTGTGGTGTAATACCCTACTCCAGTGTGGTGTGGTGGATTGCCTTGTTGGCTGGGGATGAACAAGTACAAGCGAAGAACAGCCTCACGAGGAGAGGTGTTCTTGAGCTCGATGAGCTTGTGTGGCTGGGGATGATCCGGGTGATCTGTCTCTAGATGAGCCTCTCTCTCTCGATCTCGATGAGCCCTCCCTGGCTACTCTGGTGGCTAGCCCTATTTATAGAGGCACGGGTCCTCTCCGCAAATATTAGGTGGGAAGGGATCCTACAACGGCCAATTCGAAGGGGGGCAATGAGTACAAGTTATCCTGACAAAAGGTGGTCTTCGCCTGCCAAAGGCTCTGGTGGTGACGCCGTCGTGGGCTCTGTGGTGACCTCTGTCTTGCCTTCCTACTCATCTTGGTATCGTTGCACTGATATGGAAACCTTTGCCTGACGCCTCGGGACTCCTCGCATGCGCCTGCCTCTTTAGCACCAAAGAGGAAACTGGCACTCTGCGCCCGCTGGCGCCCGCCTAGCCTTGGTCGTCATGGCTCACGTCATGGGAACCTCACGAGGTGCCCCTTGCCTTGATATCTCTGCCCCTCACGTGCCAGCCTAGTGAGGCTGCCCCTGAGGAGGTCTTGTGTCGTCTGCCTTGAGAGGCTTGGCCCCTCGCGAGGGTCTTGAGCCTTGGCTGATGAAGATGGGCCGTACCAAGCCGCAGGTGGAGCCACGCCCTAGGCCGCAGGTAGGCAGGTCTGGGTACCCCCGTTCCAGGACGCTGACACATTGGATCGGTGAATTCGTTGGATGATATTCATCATATAACATTCATAACCTAGGGCCATGCACAACTAGCTCCAGTTCATAAATATAATGTAGGCATGTATTTCGTAAATAGTCCTACGTGCTTATGGAAAAGAACTTGCATGACATCTTTCGTCCTACCCTCCCGTGGCAGTAGGTTCCATAAGGAAACTAAGGGATAT
This sequence comes from Triticum dicoccoides, assembly GCF_002162155.2. Taxonomy (NCBI): domain Eukaryota; kingdom Viridiplantae; phylum Streptophyta; class Magnoliopsida; order Poales; family Poaceae; genus Triticum; species Triticum dicoccoides. The sequence continues at coordinate 274,631,673 of NC_041392.1, read as the reverse complement.
TAAGGCCTCCTTTTAATAGAGAACCGGAACAAAGCATTAACACATAGTTAATATATGAACTCCTCAGACTACGGTCATCACCGGAAAGTATCCCAATTACTGTCACACTAGGGTTTACAGATCATAACACGTAATAGGTGAATATGACTTGCAAGATCAGATCTAGAACATAGATATAATGGTGAAAACATAAACGGTTCAGATCTCAAATCATGGCATTTGGTCCTTAAGTGACAAGCATTAAGCATGGCAAAGTCATAACAACATCAATCTCAGAACATAGTGGATAATAGGGATCAAGCCCTAACAAAACTAACTCGATTACATGATGAATCTAATACAACTCCTCACCGACCAACGAGCCTACGAAGAAATTACTCACTCCCGGTGGGGAGCATCATGGAATTGGTGATGAAGGAGGGTTGGTGATGACAAAGATCGAAGGTTCCCCTCTCTGGAGCCCCGAACGGACTCCAGATCTAGCCTCCCAATGAAGAACAGGAACTTCCTTCCTTCTCCAAAAATAGGATTTTAGAGCGTCGGAAATAGGGTCTGCAGGGCCACGAGGTGGGCACAACCCACCAGGGCGCGCCAGAGGGGGCGCCCTTGTGTCTTGTGCACAGCCAGGGGCCTCCCTCCAGTGGTTCTTGAAGGAAATATGCCCTAGAGGCATTAATAAAATTGTTATTTTATATTTCATTATATCATGATAAATGTTTATTATTCATGCTAGAATTGTATTAACTGGAAACTTGATACATGTGTGGATACATAGACAAAACACTGTGTCCCTAGTAAGCCTCTACTAGACTAGCTCGTTAATCAAAGATGGTTAAGTTTCCTAACCATAGACATGTGTTGTCATTTGATGAACGGGATCACATCATTAGGAGAATGATGTGATGGACAAGACCCATCCATTAGCTTACCATATTGATCGTTCAGTTTTATTGCTATTGCTTTCTTCATGTCAAATACATATTCCTTCGACTATGAGATTATGAAACTCCCGGATACCGGAGGAATACCTAGTGTGCTATCAAATGTCACAACGTAACTGTGTGATTATAAAGATGCTCTACAGGTATCTCTAAAGGTGTTTGTTCGGTTGGCATAGATCAAGATTAGGATTTGTCACTCCGAGTATCGGAGAGGTATCTCTGGGCCCTCTCGGTAATGCACATCATAATACGCCTTGCAAGCAAAGTGACTAATGTGTTAGTTGCGGGATTATGTTAAAGGAAATATGCCCTAGAGGCCATAATAAAGTTGTTATTTCATATTTCCTTATATCATGATAAATGCTTATTATTCATGCTAGAATTGTATTAACCGGAAACTTAGTACATGTGTGAATACATAGACAAACAGAGTGTCCCTAGTATGCCTCTACTTGACTAGCTCGTTAATCAAAGATGGTTATGTTTCCTGACCATAGACATGTGTTGTCATTTGATGGACGGGATCACATCATTAGAGAATGATGTGATGGACAAGACCCATCCGTTACCTTAGCATAATGATCGTTTAATTTTATTGCTATTGCTTTCTTCATGACTTATACATGTTCGTCTGACTATGAGATTATGCAGCTCCCGAATACTAGAGGAACACTTTGTGTGCTATCAAACGTCACTGGGTGATTATAAAGATGCTCTACTAGTGTCTCCGATGGTTTTTGTTGAGTTGACATAGATCAAGCACTACAAAAAAAAGACACATCCGTGACATATTGGGCCGAACGAAAAAAAATTCTGTCATACATATGACACTTCTATGATGATAATTGTGACAAAACCCGGTATCAACATAAATGTGGTGGGCTCCTACTTCTATGACAAAAAATCATGACAGAAAATGGGCTTTTCGTCCTGGGCGGGCCAGAGACGCAGCTGCATGACATTCTTTGGGCCATCCATGACGGAAAAAAACGTGGTAGAAGCGAGGGGGAGGAAAATTTCAGGGAGTTCCCGGTTACGGTGGGAGGTCGGGGGTCGAGCGATGCGCGTTTCTCTCGTACACGTACGTGCGTGGGTGCGAGGCGTTGGCTCTAACTGAACCCGAGTGAGGCGTTGGGCTCTAACTGAACACGAGCGATTGCACTACAGGCTACGCGTTGCTGAACCCGAGCGATCGATCGATGGCTGTTAACTGAACCTGATCGAGCGATTCCTTCGCTACTGCTGCTAACTAAAGCCGATCGATTGGATGAACAATGAGTGTTGCAGGGGGGCGGGGGTGGATGAACAGTGAGCGGTGGCGTTGCCTCTAGATGAGCAGGACCCCGTGGTGTGGAGGGATGGATGAACAATAGACGGTGGAGGGGTGCCCGTGGAGGGGTGGTTGAACAGGACCCCGTGGTGTGGAGGGCCGGATGAACAGTGGACGGTAGAGGGGTGCCCATGGAGGGGTGGTTGAACAGTAGCCGGTGGAGTAGCGCGCGGTGGAGGCTGGATGAACAGGAGCCCGTGGAGGCTGGAGGAGGTCGACGGTAGCCCGTGGAGGCTGGAGGAGGTCGACGGTGGAGATCAACAGTACCCCGTGGAGTCCCGTTTTGCGGTACGCCACACCCCTCCCAATGAACAGGACCCCCGTTTCGACCGTAGGAGGTCCGTTTCGTCCGTTTTGCGATATGTCACACCCCTCCCGATCAACAGGACCCCCGTTTCGACCGTAGGAGGTCCGTTTCATCCGTTTTGCGGTATGCCACACCCCTCCCGATCAACAGGTCCCCCGTTTTGACCGTAGGAGGTCCGTTTCCTCCGTTTTGCGGTACGCCACACCCCTCCCGATCAGCAGGACTCCGTTCTGAACGTAGGAGGTCTGTTTCCTCCGTTTTGCGGTACGCCAGGCCTCATTTCCATTGCTTTTTCCGTCCAAGCCCTCCCGATGAAAATGACCACACATTCCGTTCCGACCCAGCTGGTTGGCTCTCACGTGTTTCATTGCCTCCCAATGAACACGACGCATTTCGTTGCCTCCCCATGAACACGACGCATTCCGTTGCCTCCCCATGAACACGACACATTCCGTTGCCTCCCCATGAACACGACGACAACGTTGTTTCTCCGTTCCGACCCAGCCATGTACACAAGCCCTGGCCGTACGTATGCGCGAGTAGGCGTTCAAGACCTCGCCCGTATGTACACATACGTGGCCGTATTTTCTTTCTTGCACCCTGGCCGTTGTACATACGTGTACATGCTATGTGCGGGCCTCTACTACGACACGTATGCGCCTCTACTACGACACGTGCGTGCCTCTACATCCACCAGTATATATGTACGTACACGTTCGCGACCAGAATGACAACGTTACGTACGCTTCGACCAGGTGGGTCCCAACTGTCAGGCACTTCCTTGCGTGCGAAGATGTAGCTGGTGGGTCCCAGCAGTCAGGGGGGAAACATTTTTTTTCGCGAAATACGGTGGCCCGTCCGGTGGGTCCCCGCTGTTAGGTGGAGGAATAATTATTTTGCACGTAATAAGGAGGCACTTCCTTGCTGCGGCCGTGGTCCCAGCTGTCAGCCTCTCCACATACAGTCCACGTCCGATGGAAGCCATTCCTTGACCACGTTGACCACGCCGCGCCGAGAGCACCAGGGCGGTGGACGACGATGAGGCCTAGGAAGGGGACGGCACAGAGCCGGGGAAGATGCGGCAGTGGATGCCCACGCATAGAGGAGTACGAGGGTTCACTGGTTCGCTGCGGTGTGAGGCTGCCATCGCCGCAGAATAAAAGGGGGTGTGGGTGAGTAGAGGGATGGCCTGGCCAGCGATGGGAGTTGTAGGGGGCGGTGAGGCCTCCGCCGCATCACAGCCGGCCATGGGAGGCAGGAGCACGAGGCACGACCAGCGCTGGTTTGGGCGGCTGGAGCAAGAAGACTAGAGGTTGAAGAAGCACTACGGCCGTTGGATGGACATCGTACGGTCACTGGAGCTAGAATCGTGCATATTGACTAAGTTGACAAAGCCCTCCGTCCCCGTCAACTTAGTAGGCCCACAAGTCAGCCTGCCACTATACTGGGTCCCAGCTAACAGGGGGAGTATTCATTTTTTTTCTGCGTAATAAGGAGGCACTTCCTTGTGTGTGAAGATATAGCTGGTGGGTCCGAGTTGTCAGCGGCGATAACGTTTTTTTCGCGAAATACGGAGGCCCTTTCGGTGGGTCCCTGATGTGAGGTGGAGGAATCATTATTTTGCGCGTAATAAGGAGGCATTTCCTTGCGTGCGGCCGTGGACCCAGCTGTCGGCCTCTCCACATACAGTCCACTTCAGATGCATGTCGGTCGTTGACCATGTTGACCAGGCTGCGCCGAGAGCACCAGGGCGGTGGACGACGGTGAGGCCTAGGAAGGGAACGACACGGAGGCAGGGAAGACTCGGTAGTTGTTTCCCACGCGGAGGGGAGTACGACTGTACGAGTGTTTACTGGTTCGTCTGCCGTCGCCGGAGAATAACAGCAGGTGTGGGTGAGTAGAGGGATGGCTAGGCCAGCGATGGGAGTACGGTGGGGCGGTGAGGCCTGCGCGGCAGCAGAGCCGGCCACGGGAAGGAGGGAGCAGGCAGTCCTGCCGGCGCTTGTTTGAGCGGCTGGAGCAGGAAGAGCAGAGATTGAAGAAGCACGACGGCCGTTGGATGGCCATCCAACAGTCACTGCTTCTGCGTCAACCTTTTTTTAGGAAAGCCTCAAATCTGTGGAAAACAACATACAACCCATCTGCCATTATTTCTAATAATTTTCAGCCCATTTGCTAATTATTATGTTTTTTTGGAGCCCATATTCTTTTTGTTAGCATTACAGCCCATATTGTGGCCACGGGTAAAAAATTATACGAAATTTTGTATATTTCGGTGCGGTCCGATCTGTTTTTAATCCCGAAATTTCAACTCACATTCAATTGATTTTAAAAATAAATGTATATCAATATAAAATCCAACAAATTCTCCACGCATAAAAATTAATGTAATTCAAAATCTTGAAATGAAAAAAGATATTTGAAACTAATTACCGGTTTGATGTGTTTTAAAAATGTACGGCCCATTTCTCATTACTGACGGGCCATTTTCTCGGCCAGCCGAATGAAAGCTCTCCTCGTCTTGAAAGATTTACAGCCCAACAGGCCTGACAAAGCGACTTACTTGGCAAATCACAAAAAAACTAGGCTGTGGCCGTGGACCCAGCTGTCAGCCTCTCCACGTACAATACTCTTCTGATGGAATGTCGTTGACCACGTTGACCACGCCGCGCCGAGAGCACCAAGGCGGTGGACGACGGCGAGGCCTAGGAAGGGGACGACGCGGAGCCGGTGAAGACGCAGCAGTGGATGCCCACGTGGAGAGGAGTACGAGGGTTCACTGGTTCGGCTGCGGTGTGAGGCTGCCGTCGCCGCAGGGCCTGGCTAGCGGTGGGAGTAGTAGGGGGCGTTGAGGCCTCAACGGCACCACAGCCGGCCACTGGAGGCAGGAGCAGGCGGTCTCCTCGGTGCTGGTTTGGGCGGCTGGTGCAAGAAGAGCAGCGATTGAAGAAGCAGCCGGACCATTCAATTCAAATCCAACGGTTACTGCTGCTAGAATCGTTTGTTGACTAAGTTGACAAGACCTATGTACGCGTCAACTTAGTAGGCCCACAGGTCAGCCTCCCAACCGGTGCGCCCCAGATGTCAGTGGGAGGAATCATTTTTTTCGCGTAATAAGGAGGCATTTGATTGCGTGCGACCAGGCCAGCGGAGGGAGTAGGGTGGGCCGGGGAAGCCTGCGCGGCATCACAGCGGGCCACAAGAGGAGGGAGCAGGCAGTCCCACCGGCGCTAGTTTAGGCGGTTGGAGCAGGAAGATCAGAGATTGAAGAAGCACGTCGGCCGTTCGATGGACATCCAATAGTCACTGCTGCTAGAATCATGTGTTCACTGACAAAGCCTTGCGTAAACAAGTCAGCCTCGAAATCTGTGTCATGTACAGCCCATTTGCTATTATTTTTATTATTTTTACTCATTTACTAATTCATATGGAATTTATTGCAGCCTGTTTTCCATTTATAGAATTGCTGGCCATTTTCTGGTCAGTACCAGGGTCAAAAAATTAACTAAATATGTGGGAAATTTTGAAAATTCGCAAATTTTTGCTGGGGAACGAAATATTCTTAATCCAAAAATTAATAGTTGTACTAAAACTAATTTAAAAATAAATTAGTACTGTGTCATGTTAAATCCAATGAAATACGTATAAGATATCAGTGAAGAACAAAAACAAAAAAAGAAACTTATATCCCATTTGCTATAATATTTTTGGAATTTTCAACCCCTTTCGATATTACTTTTAACAGACATTGACCATACTCTTAAGCCAGGCCGGAATGCATCCCTCCTCGTCTTGAAAGATTTGCAGCCCAGTAATTCGGAGAAAACAAATAGGCCTAGCTTGGGTATTCTTCAAAAAGAAATACTGGGCTACCTATTTTCCCAAAGAACTGGTGCATGAGCATTTAGCTTTATTTATTTATTTATTTACTTATTTATGTTTAGGGGACCATGAGCATGTACCTGGGCCGGATTCATGTGAGAGCCTCCCTTCCAGTTAATTATGGGCTTCTCTATTGGGCCTTCATCAGTGGGCTGCATGTTATCAACAAGTGGAAAATATATTCCGTACGAAAAATAGTATGCGCTACGTACAGTACGGGCACTAAAGGATCGAACCGTGCAACGACTTCCAAAACATTGTGTTTGTCATTCTAACAACACATTTATTCAACCAACAGATGAAATATACTACTGATTGTACATTGAAAACAGCAGCAGTAGCAACCAGGGTTGGCGGTGAAACAGAAGTAGTAAGCAGGCCAGAAGAGTGAAGACACAGCTCTCTCTTCCAAACCAAACATCAGCCAACATTGCAAAAGGGCTACCACAAAAGAACAAGTGTATGCATCAAACTAAATAAAGATCCTACTACACCAAGTGTACGCATCTAACTAACTAGCTTAGTTAGATGTTACTATTTATTAAGCTGTGGAGATTGGCTGACGGCTTGAACCAGATGGGTGCCTGACGGGGGAAACTCCAGCCAGCAGGTCGAAGTATGATACATCCGACCCTCTCTCCTACTTTGGGCTACAGAGCGTGGCGGCACATATCAGGGTATGGTGCATGCAGAGATGCATGGTACGCTGTGTACACACAGTTTTGCCTGATGAATGAAATCGCGCTGCCATCATGATCCTTGCCATCGGTTATCTCCTGGTTAATCGGATAATTCAGTCCGACAAACAGAGAGCGTGTACCAAGGCTACTTACCAGCATCCAGTCAAAAATTCCTGAAGGCCTAGAGAAGCTGGGATCCTGCTCAAAGACCTTGCAGTGACTGTGATTGTATTCCGCGAAACAACATGTCCGGTACGTGCGAACGATCATCAATCTTTCGCCATCGTCTGATCGAGCCAGGAACCACTTGCAACTGCCATGCCGCTTTTCTTTGAAAGGTTCTGGGATTAGGAAGGGTAGGGACACTAGGCGGCCTACAACATCATATCAAGTTGGAGTCAAATAAAAAAGGGCTCTTGATTTAGTCAATCTTAAGAACAGCATGTTATGAGCATGAATATTTTTTCAGCAAATGTTGACAGTAATATAAGCAAGCCATCATGATATCATAGGAAATTAACATACTGCTGTAACAGCCATTTGTAGTGATGACTGGAGTAGGCCAGCAATATGTCCAACCATAGAAGGAGTCGACAGCGTAAATGAAGCCCTTGTGTTCAATGGCATCACAGAACCATAGAGGCTATATGATCCTGCGATGGACGTGCAGATTTATCCACTTACCGCAGTGACCTGTCAGATAGGCGAGAACGCGGTCGAAGAACGCAATTATCCTGAAGTCTTTATAATTCGCAGATCTTGTGGGCACTTGGCAGATTACAACCTTGAGCAAATCAAACTTGGTATCATGTTGGCTACTGTAAGATTCTGAGTATTCTAGACCGCGGTGCCAAAGCAGTGCAGTGTTAATCGAAGGAAGGGGGATGAATCGCCGGGTGTAGACCTCCACGAGCATCCAGCTGCCGCGACCGTCGATGAGCACCATCCAAGACATGTTCATGTCAACCCAGTACATACTGTTAATGTAGTTGAGGCTGACGGGGATCGGATCACAGTCAAGGGGGTTGATACTCGCCATCCTACGATCGTTATGCTGTGTGACACGCCATTTCTGAAGAACAGGCGGCATCAGCAAGCAAGGAGCTGGCTTAAAAAGCTCCGGCCCGAGGGCTTTGAGTAAACGGTACAGCCCCGACGAGCACGCGGCGAGCGGCATGGTACTGAGATTGTCCACACGTGAAACAATGAGCTTAATTACCTCTGTGGGGAGTGAATTCCAGCCACTCTTTCGGCAGAAGCTGCTCGGTTCTGCCATTGTTAGTGCTTGGGCTTCGGATGAGGGGGGAGGCGCCTTAGCGGGGATGGAAGATTGGACGAGATTATGTGCCGACAAAGATGGAGAAGCGAATATGTGCTTCGGGAAGTGGACAGGTGATGATGACTACAGCATGCCGCTTGACTTACGAGACACATACCAGCAGCGTAGGGTCATGTCGATGCTAGACAACTTGCTTGAGTGATCACAGTACTGGTACTCCCTACAGTGCTATGCCCTAACTTGCTTGAGTAGAGTAGTAGAGTAGGACTCTGCTCTACTACTAGCACTGGAGGAGTAGTATATTATAATCTAAAATAGTTACAAACTTCAATTCCCGAGCATGGAATGACTACGAACCGTGCTCAAAGACCTTGTCTACGTGGTGTTTGGACATGGGCTACAACCTCAACGCCAATGGTGCTGCTCCCGTTGCACCGTATGTGTTTCTGTCCTTCCTGTTCGAAATCGTGGTAGAATTCATGATTTATTTTGTGCTTATTCGGATTAAATCTCGTAGTAACTTGCTCATATATTCAACTAGCACAACGTCCTCTACAGCCACTCCTGTTTCATGGACGGCATGGTTGATGCCTCCAAGGAGCCCTTTGTCCACTGCTATGAGTGCCCAATGCCGTTTTTTGGCTCGTCGGCGGACATGGTGCATCACCTCACGGATGCGTGCAGCAGTCACTGCTGGCGCTTGGCGGAGAACATCAAGTACGAGATGTGCTACCCGTTCACCATGCCGGAGTCGCTGGAGGATCACCGCCACCGTGCAACAGTCACTGCTGGCACGGCAGCGTCTTCCTCTTGATCGTGGGCACCGGCGAGGCCCGCGCAGGCCGCTGCCCCCATCTCTGTAATGTGCGTCAGGGGAGACGCCGCTGACGCTGACACCGACACGAGGCCGATGTATGGGTGCGTGGTCAGTGTTACTACCCCTCCGGGTCGCGTGGGCGGCGACACCGGCCTCATCGAACGGACTTGGACTCTGGGGAGCTGGGACTATCCCGCCAATGTGGACTTGGAAAACCCATGGCATCCTTTACCCGCCGACGCGGTGCACGGGGACTCCAAGGAGGTTCACCTGGACATACGCATTATCAAGTTAAATGTTGATCATTAGTCTTCGCTCAATGTAATCCACTGTCTAAGCATGTGGAGACTTCCATGCAGGATCTTTCTCTATTGGAGTATCGTGCATGAATAAAAGTGTATCCATTTATGGTTTAGTCTAGAATCTTCCATGTATGAATTTTTACTACAGTACTGGTGAAAGACTTACGATGAACCATTTCTTACATCTCCTCTGCCCGCTTGCAAGTCATCCTCATTTAATCCCTCCATCTAGGTGTATAAGGGCATGGTTAATGTTACTTAATAGTATAGCCAACTGTTGACTACAAGAAAGTGCCATGTCATCTGTAGCCAACATGTATAACAATCGATACTCAAAAACTAATTCTTAATGATCATTTCTTGCAAAGCACAATAAGTGTTATTTCTTCACAAGTTTTGGATGCAGGTTGAACATTTGACCCGGATGTTTGCAAAAGATATATTTTTATCTATTTCACCCGGATGTTTGTGAGCTCTAGAGATGAAATAATATCCGAAGAAACCTATCGATACCCGTTACACATGAGATGACCCCCACATCCTTTGTCAAAATAAACAACTCCCCGATCAATGAATTCACTCTTCGGTGCAACGCATGGGCACCTTACTACTATAGATTAGTAGGACCAAAAATTGAACTAACATTATATATAGTACGATAAATGTTGATGCATGTCACCTAAAATTATATCATTCAAAACTATGTTCAAATACGAATCCAACGATATAGTTTTTGTTGACATGCACTAAAATTTTGTCGGTTAAATCTTCAGTCAAATTCAATGGGGGACTAATAAACCACGACCGATGTAGTACAAGTGTAGAGGGCGGCGGTGCACGGGAGTCTCACCTCTCACCTCGCTCGTGGCGCGGCAGTAAAGTCGTCATATCACAAAACCCAACCACTCCCAGTAATAAGTGGCCTGGTAAAATAAACGGACAAGCAACCATCACATCCCTCCGTCTTTTTTGCACTTTATCTCTCTGCATTTACTTTCTCCGGTTCATCTCGCACACTCGATCCCTAGCTACTACTCCTAGGGCCAGTTCTTTTGGTGGCTTCCCTAGCCTTTCCCACAAGACTAGTCACAGTGGAGAGTAACAATAAGGCGCCTCACTCATTTATTTGGGCTTCTAAACTATTACTCCGTCCTGGTTTATTCCTCACCATTGTTATTTGTGCTAAATTTTGACCAAATATTTAACTGGTTTATTCCTCACCATTGTAATCCCTCCATCTAGGTGTGTAAGTCATCTTACGAAAACCAAATAATCCAAAAACACTTAGGCGTGGTGCATTAACTATTAATTAGCAAATAAAAATTAACGTTTCTCGTTTTCTCCTCCTCCTTGGTCACGGTGCACAGCCTAAGATGACTTACTCACCTAGACGGATGGAGTAGTGCATGTGACATGCACTAACATTTCATTAGTTAAATTTATGATCAAAATTTGACACAGATTACAATGGGGACCAATAAACCAGGACGGAGGTAGTAGGTATGGGATTACTAATCTAGAAGCCTAAAAGAACTGGCCCCTGGTACTCCTACTAGTATTAGTACTCAAGTTGGAATTCCAATTGCACGGCACAACTTGTTAGGCAAAAAATTCGATACAGGGTGTAGGGAGCGGTTTGGGAATTTGCATGCCTTTCCAACCAGTGAGATACTTCATACAAAGTACGACAGAGAAATAACCACAGAGAAGGAAGCTAAAAGTAAACAATCAAACGAGCATTTTTGCATTTGTTTTGCATTGAATCGTTTCACAAGCTTGACTAGTGCTGTTTTTCTACTTTTACAAAAACCGCATCGTAATGTTAAAACCTGCATTTCCATGTACTCCCTCCGTCCGGGTTTATTAGGCCTAAAGACAACTTCTCTTAGACCAAGACACATAGTAATTTGCTCACATTAATTCTTCCATTCCACTCCCAATGCACTCTCTCACATGCATGCAGCCAATGAAAAAGCACACATGAAGTGTATTAACTTTTCAGCCATGGCACCAACAACAATAGCTTTCAATACAACCAATGAAATGGTTGCATGCATGCACCTTTCCAATGCGCGGCCTTATAAAAGGGGACGTGCTTGTGATGCTGAGAGGCCTAATAAACCCGGACGGAGGGAGTACATAAGTAATACTAGTACTCCCTCCGTCTAGGTGTATAAGTCTTCCCTCCTTCTTGGTCACGGTGCACAACCAAAGATGACTTATTGACCTGGACGGAGGGAGTAGCACAGTCTGCAAGCATATATCGAGAGAGACATGTAGTGCGATAGTATATAGTAAAGTTTGTGCTATATGCACGTACTTGCAAAATACGTACGAATACACAAGGTTTCGAAACTTTCCCTTTTACATACTTAATTAAGGACGCTACAAATTCCTGAACGGTCGGGATTTATCATTTGCGTCCCAAAACTAATGAGATCGCCTTACGAAACAAAAATTATACTCCTCCTAAAAGCCATAGCGCTCGCATGAGCGCTTGCAGCGCGCCATGAGTGCCCTGGTGGGCGGCCGTTTCCCAGCGCGCCGACACAACACCTCTTCCTCAGCCTCGCAACTCGCGCGGTGCTGATTGGCGGCTTGCCAGCGGGCGAGCGCGATCTCACCGGTGTGGTGATCCGGCGCCAACAGGTTCTCCTCCTCGCTGGAAGCGTGCACCCGGTCCACGTACCGCCAAGCGTAGATGAGGCGCTTGGGCCCGACTGCACACAGGGCGTCGGCACGGGCGTCCTCCGCCACCCTCACGGCCCTCACACGAGTCTTCCGCCAAAGAGCCAATTGCCTGACTCTCTCGGACGCGACATAGGCCTCCCAGGCAGCTTGTTCCATGGTGCGCTTCTCTTCCTCGGCCTTCTTCTCTGCCTCTATTTTGGCGTGCTCTGCTGGAGGCAAAGCCTCCCACAAGGCGACATCCATTTCTTTCCAAAGCTCCTCAAGGCTGGGGGGGCTCGGCGGGCGGCGCGGCATTCTCCTCGTAGCGGGAAGCCGACGCGTCCTCTGGCGCGCGTGCTGGCGAGTTTGGGAACACCGACGCGTCCACCTCGACGCGTCGCGGTGAGGAGCAGAACACCGATGCGTCCTCCTCGAGTAGTGGCGGCGAGGAATGGAACACCGACGTGTCGCGTCGCGGTGAGGAGCGGAATGCCGACGCGTCCTCCTCGACTAGTGGCGGCGAGGAACAGAATGGCGACGCGCTGCGTAGCGACGAGGAGCGGAACACCGACGCGTCCCCCTCGACTAGTGGCAGCGAGGAACGGAACAGCGACGCGTGACTATCCGTGCGGTGCAGCGAGGGGCTCCTAGGGCTTGGGATGGGCGATGCCATGGTGGTCGACGTGAGAGGGAGGGGAGGAGATAGCGATGAATGTGAACGTGAGGGAGAGGATATAGCGTTGTCGTGGGAGGCGCGGTATTTATAGCGAGCAATGTCACACCTACATAAGATATGGACTGAGCTGCACTGACTTAACTGCAGGTCCAGTTGCATCACTGACATGTGGGCCAGACCCCTGTTGGGCCCATATGTTAGTGACCCAATGCACCTGCAGTTAAGTAATAGCTACGTGGGCATATTTGTTGGAGTAAATTACGGGGGAGCGAAGGGGTGGAAATATTGCTGGTCACAACGGATTGGACGAGCGTGGGGGGAGGAGAGTCATGCATGCAGATTTTTTTCACACGGGCTTCCTGCAGGTATGGGGAACGGTGCATAATAAGTCATCTTGCATGCCGGGCTAGGTATAGTCTCAAGTCATTAAAAACATACACGCCCCACACATGTTCATATTTCAAGGTGCACTAAATTATTGCATGCGATGATTAAGGCTGGCCATAATGGTGGTATCTTAGCTAGTATCATGCACACGGGAATAGCAAACTTGTTGATGTGGCAAAAAATTAAAGAAGAGACGGGGGTTGGAGTAACTAGTGTTCATGAATGCATTGGTAAACACATTTTTTTGTGAAGAATGACATCACTAGTTGAGTACTTTTGCAGACTTCAAAAACTATTCCACCGCCTCTACTATCTTGCTAAGAGTAGGTGAAATTTTTGAATCGAGCCCTTTAAACTAGAAGGAAGGTAGTGGTACTCTAATAGCTAACCTTGTTGTGATGACAAGATAGGACATGGCACGCACCTGGACGGAGGAACTAGTCTGCATTGTGCATTTAAGTCTTGTCTGAAGTCAATGTACCTCTACTTTCACCAGACTTATAGAAAAATGTGTCAACATTCACAATGTCAAATCAATATTTTTACACTCATTATAAAACGTAGTTCTTATACTCATTATAATCAGTATTGTAGATATTGATATTTTTAGTATAAATTTGGTCGTGGGATTTCATTGATGCCCGTCAAAGCGTGGAGGAAGCGGAGCTTAGGGCTTGCATTGCTGGTCTCTACATAGGTATTTCTCTTCATAATCCTGTAATTTTAGAGACTGATTGGGCTTTTGTGGTAGCGTCTCTTGCATTGGGGGACTATGACAGGTCTGCTATGCGTGACCTGAAGATGAAAGCGTTGAGCATATCAAAGTTGATCAACAATCTTCAATTGTCAAAGATTAGCCATTCGGCCAATAAGGTGGCACACTTAATCGCTAAGTATAGCTTTGACAATAGATTAGATGGTATTCTTGTAAATAATGTACAGCCTTGTGTGGTGAATATTGTATCGAATGAGTGTACTGGTGTGGCTGGTTAATTAATATAAGGTGGTGTACAAAAAAAGTATAAATTTGGTCAAACACTTTGCAAACAGTTGACGGGAGTAAAAAGGACCACAGGGAGTATCATGCATGCGGAGTAGGTAAAAAAATGCTTGTCTAAAAAAAGGCAAAAAAATTGCTCATTTATAGCCGGTCGAAGTCTCAAAGGGCGCGACCGCGCGAGGGAGGCGGAGGTCGTGGGAGGCGCGACGTTTGACGGAATTAAGTGAAGTTACATCCACGTGCCGGCATGGCGTGCGAACAGGCAAAAGCTATACCGTCAGGCCTACGATATGGGTATGGTAGACATGACATCTAGTGGGTCCCGCATAGTTCTCGAGAACTCTTTGGGGGCTTGCAGCCGTTTATCCACCGGGCAAGCCAGCAACCCCATGCCGTTCGCATGCCCTACTCGTCCCCGTCCTCTACCTTACAACAGTTCGCTCCCAGTCGTCCCGTCCTTTCACATTAGTTCGCTCCCAGTTTTTTTGCGGGGTACAACAGTTCAACTTCTCCTAACCCTCCTCCAAAATCCATGGCCTCCTAAATCTCCATGGTCGTCGCTGAGTACCAGGTTAGAGCCATCACCGGCGATCAGTTCATCGTCATCTACACACATGGATCCGGGACGGTGAAAGCATGGCTTGCTCGCTTCCTACGCACGTTCAACAGTTCAACGGGTGAGTGGGTCGCTGGGCTAGATGTTGAGTACACCACAGTCCTGGGACGAGAGAAGGATCTAAACGACGAAGAGAGGAAGAAGCCCGCCATGATCCAGGTTTGCGTACATAACGTTTGCTTGGTCTACCACATATGCCATGCCGACGTTGAGTGCCAGGATTTTAAGAACTTCCTCAAGGACAAAAGAGTGAAATTCGTAACTGTAGCCTTTAAGAACGACAGGGATGTCCTGCGTCGGATAGGTCTCGTTGTAGGCCAGCCCTTCGATCTCTAGAAGGCAAGCCTGGTGTCCTCCTCTCAACCTTCAACGCTAACCCTGGCAGCAACCATGATTGATCCTTCGTAAGCTAAACTGAAGAAACCTCATCACGAGTTTCATCATGCATGGGAGTTGAAGACATTAGATGAAGATCACATCCTGTACGCAGCAATGGATGCCTACCTTTGTTTAAATATCTACAAGGGTTGGATGAAGAAGTAGAGCCCAAAGTCCAGTTCAAGCAAAGAAGCGTCGGCGAAGAGGAAGAGGAAGAGGGACGAGGACGAAGTCGAGGACGTGGACTCGGACTCCGAGTAGGTGGCAGTGTTGTCGCTCATGCTGGTTCTACTGCAGTGTCAAGCGGACTAGTTGCTTAGTTTATTTTCAAGGGTGTGTTGTGCTGAGGCCCCAGCAGAACTATGTTTATGTTCTTTCTCGTTATTTGAACTCTTTAGTACGTACAGTAGTACTAGTACTATGTCTTACTATTGTTCTTCTTGCAGTTGGTACTACTGCTCGTATCTTTGTGTTCCTACTGTACTTAATACGTTCATACTAGTAGTATAATTTGGGTCAGTTGATTTGTGAAAGAAGTTCGACGGAGCGAAGGAAGAAGACGGCAGAAGAGGTGGAAGAAGACCTTCTAGCCATCCATGTTGCATCAAACGGCTCACATGAGTCGACTGACCCAAATTGCTCCTTCAGATTGCAGGATCCATGTGGCATTCAAGGTCTCGAAGGTAGATTCCGCGTCCGCACCCGGTTTGCGGGCTCGACGCGCGTTCGACCGGCTTCCGCCGCGACAACCACCATGTGCGCCTCCTCCGCGCGGGCGGAGACGACAATGACACGCTAGTTCCTCCTCGCCGGCGTGCTGGAGCACGCGCTCGTCCTCCTCTTCATACGCTGCATGCATAGACGCGGCTCCACCAGCTGCTCGCGTGCTTGGCAGCGCGGCGGCATCACGAGAAGGGACTGCAGACGATGTGAGCGGGCGAGCCTTCGGCTTCATGGCACAGGGATGGTGGCGACACGATGGTGATGGGCGAGAAATTGTTGGCCGGAGCAGGCGGGCGCCGGCATGCGCAACAGCGGCACTGGCATATTGATGAGTGCGCGTGTGGGAGCTTACTTTAGTTTTATATATAAGATTGGTCAAATTTAAAAGAAAACCGTACTAGTACACGTAAACATTAGACTTAGGGAGCGCTTTTATTAGTTAGTACCACAACCACGATACGGAATCTTGTGCAAGCGCGTGAACCGCGGCCGCGCGGTTGATCGAACGGTGCGTCACCGTGTTGCGCTCGAAGGGCATCCATCGAACCTTTTGTGTGTGTGAAAACAATCCTCGAATATTACTCAACTTTCTTTCCTGTGAAAGTTCTTGACGCTGCAATATTTTCATATATTTGAATTTAGCTCCAGTTCATGTTTATTTGGATTTGGATATTTAGGTGCGCCCTAGTTTTCTTTAATACTGATTTTGTGTGTGTGACTGAGAGAGAACGTGTGTATGTGTCCATATGTGTGTTGTGGCGGAAGGGCAATGTGGAGACGGTGTGCGTGTGATACATACATAGAGAGGTGTGAATGTGCAAATGATCATGCATGAGTGAGACATAGACAGATGCCGATACGTTGTGTATACATGAGAGAACGGTCTTCTAGTTTACTTGTGTGTGTGAGAGAGAGAGGGAGAGAGAGAGAGGGAGAGGAGCATTTGTAACACAACAACCATCTCTCTCGATTCGTCCGTCCCTCGCACGGTCGCATGCAACACATGCATCAACGTGCACATTTTGACACCCTCACCCGGCCCCTGCCCACCAAGGCCCGCACAATCTCTTCATGAATACCCATTTCTCTCCTTAGGTTTGTTTTCTCTCAATATTTGACACACACACACACAGAGAGAGAGAGAGACACACGCAGCACAACACACACACACACTCCCCCGAGCACACAATTCATCCATATCCAAGGTTATACGGAGACCACTCTCTCTTGTGCTTCTTTGCACCCCAACATGCACAACACCTCAATATTCAAAGAGGGCGACCACACCGCGCTAGGGAATGCGGGGTCATTTGGAAGCAGGGTGATGTGCTGACGGCTGACTGACTCCTCCCCTCACCCTCTCTCTCTCTCTCTCTCTCTCTCTCTCTCTCTCTCTTGCATAAAATTACCAATCCCTCTCTCCCCCGCACAAAATTGTCAATCCCTCAACCCACGAGATCCTTCCCCTCTCGTCCATGTTTTTCCAGCTCTCTCATCAAACATGTTGTCTCTTCTCCTTCCAAGTATACAGAATCCAGATGCACACGCATCTCATGTAGATTACATGTATCCATCTTTCTCACAGACATAACTTCTTCCTCTCTCTTTCTCTCTCTATCTCTCTCTCCGTATCGTTAGGTTTGTCTCCTACTCTCTCGTCCACATACATACAATCTTTCCCGCCCTATCTGCTCCACCTTCAAAAGCTCTCTCTGCACGTTTCATTCACACATTAGGATATGTCAAAATGTTGCTTCTATAATGGCTGATGTAGAGTTATGGTTGTTTTTGTTGCATCCTACAAAGTAATAACTATGAAATGCATTTAGATTCTCATTTGACTGGGATTATGTGAGTTTGAGCATGTTGTGAAGTACTATAGACCTTGTATACATCTTGGGATTCGACAATGATTGTAACT
Organism: Triticum dicoccoides; assembly: GCF_002162155.2. Lineage (NCBI taxonomy): Eukaryota > Viridiplantae > Streptophyta > Magnoliopsida > Poales > Poaceae > Triticum > Triticum dicoccoides. The sequence goes on along the minus strand of NC_041392.1, from coordinate 274,613,764 downwards.
ATTGAATTGTATAGACCATTACATTCAAAGTCAACAGCCTAATATATTTATTTCACAATTTCAACAAATGATTAGTTCACTACAAACTAAGAAAACAAATGTGTACTCCCTCTGTTTTTATTTAAGTCCGCGTATTAGCCTCTGTTGGAAAAGGCAGTGCCTAGGAGGCACTTAGGCACGCCTAGGCGCTAGGCAATGGCCAAACGCCTCGCCTAGGGCATAAATGGAGGTCTAGGAAGGGCAAGCAAAGAATTGCCTACCCAAACAAGAAATCATGCCACATACTGCATTCATGTGCCAAACGGGTTATATTCCAGTGGAAGTAGACGGTAATTAACATATGCCCTAAACTAATATCAACACTCATATAATAATCACAAATACACTACGAGTAAAAACTATATTACTGCCTAGGCCGCGCCTAGGGCACTTAGGCACCGCCTAGGCACTAGGCGAAGGCCAACCGCCTCGCTTACGCCTACCGCTTTTTCCAACCTTGGTATTAGCATTGGTCAAAGTCAAGTTTTGTAAACTCTCAGAAAGCTTATAACAAAAAATATTAACATATACAATAACAAATAAATACCATTAGATTCATTATTGAATGTACTTTCACATCATACATATTTGTTATGGTAAATGTTTATATTTTTCTATAAACTTGGTCAAACTTTAGGAAGTTTGACTTCGGTCAAACCTAATATGCAGAGTTTACTACTACTACTACTCGCTAGTTGCTTAGCCGAATCACTCAACACGCCACACGGGGAATCCAGTGTCACAAAATTTTGAGGTCGGCGGGAAAATCTCCCGCGACCCTGATTCGAGCAGTGGGAAGTTACCATCATAGCCTTCGGAACAGGCCTACGGATGACGCCTGGTAGGGGGCTGTTTTCGTAACTTCAGGTTCACCCTACCTAGCCAACCTCACCCCGACACCCAGAGTAGTACACCTGAATACTCCCCATTTTCTATCCCCACCGCAAAATAGACTTCTCCACGGCACCGCAGCCTTCGTGCTCCTCCCCTTTACATCGGCGCACTCATCCACCGCAGCGCATCTGCCTCATCGATGACCTCGTATGCCGCACTGGAGCCGGTCCACCGTCGTCGTCGTACACGGAGCCTCTTCCCCGGCATCATCTTCCATGGTCTCGTATCTGCTTCCTGGAAGTCGATGCCAAGCGCAGAAGTACCACCGTTGTGGACAAAGAACTGACTCCCGTTGCTGACCATGACTCACAGAGGCCGCCGCAACCATCGTTCTCCTCCTCGATTGGTAATGTGTGTATTGAATCACTTAGCAGTACATGTGCAGTTCCAATTTTGTTCATACCTACCCTTCAAATTTCCTGGGTGCTATTGTTCCCATAAAAGTAATTGGTTATAGCCTCCATTGTCCAACAGAATATCAGCTCGTAATTGTGCGTCGCTCCTGTATCGCGCTGTCCATGGGTAGGTTTTTCATCTACAACCAGTAGTGTGGCAAATGATGGAAAGGTTTTTAGAACTAGAAATATGCCCATGTGTTGCACGCATCAAGATGCATTTGTATGAGTAGTTTATCTTGTGGGAGAAAAGGATGAACGAGGGAAGGCCTTATTTGCAAATGTGGAGAGGGGTATGGGTATCTTTTTGCAAAATTCCCATTTGTTTCCTTCCGATTTGTCAGATATAAATCAGACTGCCTATATTGCAAGAAAAAAAGTAGACAGTAAAGGAAGTAGAGATAAATATAAAATACAAAATATAAAATAAATATAACAGTAGAGAAGAGAGTAGAGATAGCATGTTGAGATTTTTAAAGCGCCGCGCGTTGCGATTCTGTTGGAGATGCTCTAACATGGCAGACGAGTGCTTTAATGTTGCCCACAAGATGCGCGAGTATTACTAGTAGTATATTTTTCTTGCCATGTTGAGATTTTAAAATCACGAGTGCGAACATGCAGAGGAGCAATGAAGACCAAACACGGGATATTCGGGACATCTTCAAGGAGCGTGGCAAGTTAAAGAGGAGCTGCACCGAACCTGTAAAACGAGCTTTGGTAAGTAACACCCTTTCAGTTACTTTCATGTAGCCTCGTGTTCTTCGATGTGTATATGTTGTAGTTTCTGTTTCTCTTAAGCATGGTGTTCTTCGATGTGTAATAAGAAGAGTCTTAATCGTCCTAATGCTTTCGTTTTTAGCTTGATGTAGGAAGTGGGTGTTCTCACCTTGTAGTCTGTTTTTATTTTTTTCCTTTTGAATTCACTTCTCGGAGTTCTGTTTATCTGGCTTCTACTAAATGGATCTAGGTTGCTCTGAGTATTGATCTAAAAAAGAAGTAACTTCATGTCAGGATGCAGTTCCTGCGAGGAGGGAAGTATGGTCAACCTCGAGATCATGTTTCCAAAATGAGGCTGGATTACACACAAGGTGCCAGTTCCCTAATGATGCTGGATTAGACACAAGGTGCAAATTCCCATATGATGCTGGATTACACACAAGCCAGGTGGAGTCGTCAGCTGCTCGTGTCCTCATGGCATTAGTAAAGGCTGAAAGAAAGCGTGCAGCAGCCCTTGAGAATGTAGCTGAGTTCCTGAAGAAGCAAAAAGAGCAATCAGATGCTCTCTTCACCCAAGCCAAAGAAGAGATGGAAGAAGCCAGAAATAAGCTTGCAGAGGCAGAGCAGGCTAGACGTCTCCTGCTATCTAAAACTGTTGTCAATACAAAATTTCCTTCATAATAGCTAGGTTCAAATGTTTATCCAGTCAGCATGCCTGTTGTGATGTCCGTGCATCTACTGATGTGGCACAAAATGTTTTTTTCAGGTCATGTAATAACAGCAATTACTTTCCAAACAATAACAGATGAAGCATTGGACATGGTATAGTTCACGCGCAAGCCCGACATTCCAAGTTCAACTTCCACATCAAACTCATGTTCACAGATATCTGCACATTCATACATAATGTCCACAACCATGATTCACTTCAAAGCCAAAAAATGTGAGGAGAGTTATAAATAAAGGAAATCCTCTACTAGTTCCTGCTACCAGTGCGAGCACAACAAGTCAAGACCATGCGTAAATTAATTATTTTTGAGTCATTTTTTGTGTTCTAAAATGCCCGCCGGCTCGCGGAAGGACGTGTTGCCAGCACACGCGCGGATTCAATGAAGGCAGGCGGGACAGTCTTAATCTGGTTGCACGTGGCGAGGAGGCGTGCTCAGCCGGGCATGCAGCGAGTGTGGCCCTCTTAGCCGGCGCGCCGGTTCAATGCCTGCACTATGAGAGGTCGTGTCCGTGTCAGAGCAATCACTCCCTCCAGTCCTTTTTTGTTTGGGCATAACAAAATCTCGTTTTCCATTCACATTTTACAAGTAAAATTCGTCGACAAACTTTGACCCAAAGTACGATGGGGACTAGTAAACCAGAATGGAGGTAGTAGTTTTTTTAATCAAAGAAGGGTTTCCCATTCTGATTTTCATTACTAAAAACCAGCATCTAAATCTAAACCATAGTATTTGCCCTAGAACTACCAGGTTCAACATCTCGCAACATAAACCCATACAACCTCCATCACAAAAAACCATACAACCATACGCCAAGGAGGTACGTAGTACTATGAATTCCATGTTCGCTCCATACCAATCGTTTTAAAAACTACTTACTACTTATAACGCGCCATTGAAAATCGGAACTCTTAACCCCACTAAAAAACGATATTTTAAACGTGGCTACTCGATCTGTGGCAACTAGCGAGCCACCACGCTCCAAGTCGTTCACCTGTGGTCCCGACCATCAACTCCTACGTATCAAATTATCACGCGAGCTGACTATTCCTACAAAGGTGCACCACCACGTACCCGGTACCCGTGAATGCAGCAATCGTGCACCTAGGGTTTTAGGGTTTATTTGTTAACGTCGCCTTTACGTAACACTCATGTGTGCGAGATAGCGAGAGGCCGACTGCGTGCGTGCGCCTCTTCTCTTCGTATATGTACTCCACCGTTTGTCTGGTGTCCAAAAAATTATAATAACTACTAGCAATGTGCCAATGCGTTGCCACACGATCAAAGTAGATTAATACATATTCACCGATTTGATAGAAAAAGTCTAGTTTTGAAATACGTATATCACTAAAAATATGTTATGTTTCACTGAAAATATATTCCTTTGGCGGTTTTCATGAGATAAGGGAGGAATGTTGTTGGTTTCAAGATTCGAGAAGTGGTATATGTCTAATTTCTACTCTTACTAGCAAGATGCCCGAGCGTTGCACGGAACATAAAGATCTTGTGCGAGAAAAGGATGAACGAGGGAAGGCCTTATCTGCAAATGTGGTGAAGAGTGCGGGTAAATTGCCATATTTTCCTTCCTATCCGTCGGATATAAATCGGACGACCTACATTATAGGATGGCAGGCCCACCATCATCACCAACTCTATTTTTATCCCTACTCTTATAAAAAGCAATGTAGGCTGTCATCCTGCAATATAGGCCGTCCGATCTATATCTGACGGATAGGAAGGAAACTATGGCAATTTTGCAAAAAGATACCCACACCCCTCTCCACATTTGCAAATAAGGCCTTCCCTCGTTCATCCTTTTCCCCCACAAGATAAACTACTCATACAAATGCATCTTGATGTCCCGTGCAACGCGTGGGCATCTTGCTAGTTGTTGCAGAAAGCCCATGTGTCTGAGAGAGAGGGAGAGTGGAGGTGGACGGAGTGCATGTGTGACAAAGACACAAGGAGTGTATGCAATAGGTATCAGCTTAAAATGAGGTGATAGTGTGTGTGTTCATGATCGAGAGGGCGTGTCTCAAGAAGGGAAGAAAAATCTACATATATACAAGGAGCGGGAGAGAGACATGTATGCGATGGTGGAAGCACAAGTGTACGGGTGAATAAACCTATCTAGAGGCTAGCTAGTCGATAAATGTTTGTGAGAGAAATACGAGTCAGGGTGCGAAAGCGAGAGTTTTGTGTGTGTGAGAGAGAGACGGTAGTCGGGAAGGGGAGTGGAAGCAGGAGTTGTGTGTGTGTGTCTGTGAGAGAGAGAGGAGATGGTAGTCGGGGTTGTCTGATCGGTAAAGAAATGAATAATGTCAGTCTGGGATGGAGACAAAAAGGAGACCGCAACAAATGTTGTGTCTACAGGAGAGAGAGAGAGAGAGAGAGTAATTTTAGTGGTATGAGTCATATGTAGAGACATATAGGGTGTGTGAGAGAATCCCATAGAGAGAAAGACAAAGTGAAAGATGAGTGGAGACTTTGTGTGTGTGTCGGTGAAAAAGAAAGCTTAGGTACTGAGTGATACCAGAGAACAGTAGAGACGTGAGAGATAATGAAAACTGTGTAATGTATAATGATAGGGAGAGTGTGACACTTCTCAAGGGAGACGTCGAGATACCATGTTTGCGAGGATAGGAGAAACATGAAGTGAGCGTGCGGGTGAGCTGGACAAAAGAGAGTGATAGCTACCTGAAGGAGCATGCATGCGAGAGAGATGGGCGTGAAAGGAGTGAACAAAAAAGGGATTCAAATATTTGAATTCGATATGATGATACATGTAATCCATACTCGAACCAAAATTGATCTATCAAACATGCATACTCATATGAATTCACGCACATCTATGTTATTTAATATGTAGATATTACTGATCCATACATTTTAGTAGAACATAATTTGGTTAAAAAATTTCGAATTCAACCTTAAGATTTCGAGATTGTTGTATTTTTAAATCATATTATACATATAAAGGAGCATAATTCTTTGTTGTGCTTTTGAAAGTATATATAAAAAATGATGTATATAGAATGTAATTCCAATTGAAAATGGATGCCGCCCGAAAAAAAATAGAATACAAACGGGATTCGAATTGAGTTGGCACGGTAAACGTGCACTCTGCAAAATTTGAACGAAGCGGGGAAAGTCGTAGTAACCGCCCGAAACCAAAATCTGCGAGATGGAAATCACTACTGCCTATCCCTTCCATGCAAAGCCTATCTGCTGGATTTCTATAGGTTTCGATAGGGGTAGGTTTGTAAGTTCACCCAAACGTGACGTAACCGCCTCTCACCCGGATTCATACACGGTGGGCACCAAAACACAGTGTGTCCTCGGCTAAAATCGACTCCCTCCCCTATTCATATTCATACACGGTGGGCGCCAAAAAAAACTCTCGTCGGCGAATATTCGGTGTATGTGAGATTACCGTCCTATCCCCAACTGACTAATGTTGCTGTGATGTAGTAGAAATTTGAAACGGGGGCTAAGTTTGTAAATTTCCTCGCATTTGAGATAAGCACGCCCTGAATACATGGTTCCCCCTTCCTCTCTACCTCCCTTTTCCCCATTCGTACTCCGTGGGCACCAAAACACCCTCTCCACCCCACCCTCCTCCGTCTACCGTCGTCCGCCACTCCATCCACCACCGTCCTCCTCCACCATGCCGAAGCTGATACCCCGACGCCGCCATCCATTACAAGAGATCGACCTCTCTCATCCACGGCTTCGGACCGGGATCCTTGCATCCCGTCCTCTCACTTCATCCCCGTCGTCGTCCACCTTGCCGGCGCCGTTCCTACGACCGTCTCATCCACCGCGCCCTGCCGCCACCGTCTACCCTCCTAGATCTGCTTCCACGCCGCCGGCAGCCATCGCTACCGTAGCATCGTCAAATTCTCAGTAGATGCGTACACGGCGCTGCACCAGAGGCGGTACTCTTTCGTATTTGCTCAACTTATTTATCGCAGCAAGAAAATAGATCGCCACTGCTTTACTCTGATTTCTTGTCTTGGTTGTGAAGTTGCCTTTGTACAGTTTGCACCTTCAGATCCGCCATGGCACGCTCAACACTATACTCCCAATGCTTATGGTTTTCCCCTTTTATATTCCACACTAGTTAAATCACAATAGACTAAATTTCAAAATTGGGTCAGTCAATTTTTCAAAGCTTGCCGGATTTTGCCGGTGCAATCGATGGGGCTCGGGGTGGTTGTGGTGCCTCGTCGGACGAAGAAAACTCGACGCGGGTGGGGGTTGGGCGGGGGTGGGGGTGGCGGAGGAACACAGGCGGTGGGGGCCGGTGGTGCGGCCGGCGGCCCGTGCGGTGTTCTGTATGGGAAGAATCAGAGACGAGGAAGAAGAAGGGTTAGGAGACGTAGGATCTTCATACAACTACCTGAAATGGTCGAGAGACAGCTGGGAGTTGCATTCTTAATGCGCTCTGGTACATCATGTGTGGGCACTACGCAACCAACATTTTATTATCCAAAATCTGATTGCTCTTCTTTACCATGTTCCTCTTCCGTTCTTCTTTAATATGTACTCTGTCCGTTCCTAAATACAAGTCTTTGTGTAGATTCCACCATGGACTACATATGGAGCAAAATGAGTTAATCTACACTCTAAAATGTATCTGGATACATCTTTATGTGATCCATAGTGGAAATCTCTACCAAGACTTATATTTTGGAATGGAGGGAGTATGATAGTAGTACAGTATGTTCCTTGTACTGAAGATGAGTAGGGACATTTGCAGTGTAGAGGTCTATACAGTCGGTTGTGATGGACACTTTGAGCCTCTTTGATTCATAGGATCTTGTAAACATAGGAATAGGATTTGTAGTGGCCTGCCCACTTGAATCCTATAAGAATAGCAAGGAAATGCGGGGAGTTGTGTCGCCTTTGAGAGTTACACTGATATTAACAGTACCGCACGTTCACTTGAAGAGAGCTGGTATCCAAAGCCTTTCTAGCCATACCGGCAATACTAGCACATATATTCCAGCAAGTTCCACTTTGCTGATTTTACTCTGATGCTTAAGGTTTTCCCGTTATATCTACACTATGATCTGTGTAGCTACTTTGTGTCGCACTAGCAGCAGTACACTCTTGAAGCTAAACACTGCAATGACTTAAAAAATTGGAACTAAGGCATTGAGTGCCATTCTGGATGCAATGAAACTCATACGCTCCCCACCTGTTGATTCTTGTTCAGAATATGATCCTAATGACTATTCTAACCTCGAGGAGTCAAAGGAAGATGGCCTATCATGTTCACCCATCAAGGTGCCTGTTCTAATTTGGCAATGTTTTATTGATTGCGGGTATCTTGCATATGTTTTCTTGCATTTCTTCTACTTTGTTGCACCGCCATCTGCTTAGTTTACTCACCATATATGTCGAGATGCCATGCCCATCCATTATCAATACATATTCCATCTGTCATGATACCATGTTTTTCCACTCAAATGATGTTCTTGTGCATCAGACATCAAAAAGGAAGAGGGTGATTGCCGAACCTGAAGGAGCACCAGCAAAGTCCTTGAAAAACGTGGTGGTGCCGGAGAAATCAGACAGCACCCCACTTATATTGGTTGTACAACCAGTGACACAAAATGTAGGACCGACTGCAGCAGACTGTACCCATACTTCACTGGCCACACCACTAGCCCCACCACACAGGACCTGCACTCCAGCAAAAGGTATACCGATTTCATTTGCCATAGCACCAGCTGTACCACAGAAAAATCCCACTCTAGCAAAAAGTATAGCAAGTCCACCAGCCGAAGACCTATCCCAACTATAGAGACGGCCAATTCCTGTAGATTGGAACCCTATTCCATTTATTCCCAGTTTAAAAGACAATGCTTTCAATGTTGTTAGGGACTACGTGCATATATTCCCATCATGGGAAGATTATTGTGAAGACAAACACCATTTTCGCATCTTCCTGTCCAACTTACGTGTAAGTGCTATTATTCATGGTTATTATTTTCCTGTTTTCTGCTGATTGAACACATCAATGATTTACATTACATTGTTGTAACTAGGCGAGGGTCAATCTGGATAGTCATGACGAGCAAAGCTTGCTTGTGCTTTTCAAGGAAGCATTGCAGCAGTATCGGTGTTACCTGAGGAAATCACACTTCGATGGCAAGTCTATAAACGAATTTCCGCTGAAGTCTCCTGTGCTAAATTTAGAAGACATTGAATGGAGAAACCTTGTTATGCACTGGTCTCGTTCCCAGGATGAGGTACTGTCTATGAAATCACATGACAATTTGAACTTCTACTTTTTCACATGTGCCTTACGGATCTTTTTTGCAGGAAATCTGCTCGAAGAAGAATTCCGGTTTGACAAGAATGACAGGATATCGCAAATATGTTGCCCGCTGCTTTGCTCTTGTTACTACTTGTTGTCATGTATCTCCGTACTTGCATACATACCTGGTTCATTATGTGACAGCAGTATGCATGATAGCTTGCTTATCAATTGTTTGCTCCAAATTATCTGATCTGTATGAATGGTTACATTAGTGTATAATATATCCCATGCCAATGTTTTTTTAGCTCTGCATTGTTCTTGTAAGTACATGTTGTCCTTTATCAGTGTACTTATAATGACAGGTAGTTGTTCATGTACCATCACTCTGCAGCTTATTTTCCTTTGCCCTCCATTGTCTACACATCAGATCTATATTTACTCTTACCATAAGGTTGGTACTGAAGAAGTTTAGTTGTGCATTGCACTTGGCTGTACCTTTTGCCTGTATTGCTGCACTTACATTTATAGCTACTTGGTTATGTAGCATCACTCTTCATCTTATCTTAAATATTCTCCATTTTTCGTATATTATCACATATATATTTACTCTTAACAAAATGAAGAATAAAGGCAATGCTTTTGAAGAAGATTCTGTGGTAAAATTCTTGAATTGCCCCCCCCCCCATCAGCATGGACAAGGCCTTTATAGAACCTGTCTTCACCAATAATGTAAGTTTGTCCATCTCAAGCCTTCAAACTTTGTTTTATATATTTGGTTAGGCATGACTGCAACAACTGTTTATTTTTGGTGTTTGCATCAAATTGCTTGTTTAAAGTCTATTATGTAGTTCATAAACAAAAGTTTGTCCTTTCTCAATTTAAGTTTTCAGTTGTACAACCAAGTTCCTTATTCATACCATGTAAATTAAACTATACAGAGCAAGTGATCATCTTTTGCACTGCATGTATGCTTCTGTTCTTCATCCATAATCCAGTGGCGTGGTGAACCTACCCACTACAGCACAATGTCATATTCTGCAATGTCTTAACTATGAACAATGTCATATCATTCTACTATTATTTAAACCATCTCTTTATTTGCCAATCTGAAATGGTATAAATTGACAGCACACTAACCATTGATACTTACGAGTTCTTGATCTGTAATCCAGTGGTGTCGTGAAGCGGCCAACTCCTTCACAATGTCATTTCCTGCCATGTCTTGACCTGAACAATACCATATTGTATTAATGCAATTTTAAACTGTGTCACTTTATTCATCAGTAAGAAATGTGATGAATTGTCAGCACTGATACTTTTATGTGCAAAACCTGTCATCTGTCTGCTTGTTTATCTTTGAGAGTGAGGAAGATATAAGTGTTGAACAAGCGCAGTCTTATCATCTTGCTTAGCTGCTTGCGCTGTAGCTCCCCAGCAGGGCTAACCTTTCTTGAACTCTATTGAAGTGTTGTCAGTTTTGTATATTATTTTGTCAGTGTGTTTATTTGCACTGGTGGCGATCTTTGATGCCCAGTGTATGTAATCTGCTATCTGCTTGTGCTTTATTATCATAGTGGCGAACTTTGATGCCCAGTGGATGTAATATGCCGTAATTTCTTTATTGTATAGTATAGGTTTTTTCTTATTCATGATGCTGCAGTTATTTTACTGTATATATATCCTGTCTTCGCAGTAAACCGGCCAAACCGTAAAATTACGGTACGTAATCGGGCCGTCATGCAATCACGATGTAGATTGGGCCTAAAACGTGCCGAACAGCTCACGGGCCGGCAGCAGCCCGAAATGAACCCTAGCCCATGATTGTGCGAATCAAATCACGGGCTTTTAACAGGCCAAAATTGTCTCGGTCCTTGTTTGGCCCAATCAGATATCGGCTGCGAGCAGGCCGGATGCAAACCGGGCCGTAGTTAGGCCCAACTATATGACGGGCTTTTAACAGGCCGAAATTAATATAGGGTTGAATGTTAAACGGGCCCTTAACAGGCCAAAACTAATATCAGGCCGAATTACTAAGTGGGCCTTTAGCAAGTGGGCCCAAAAGCATAGTGTCCAGTTGACGGGCCAAATCTAATATGGGCCATAATTGAGCCCAAAGCCTCTTAAAGGGCCAGACCTGATCTGGGCTGTAATTTGGCCCAGAACATGGTAGGCTTTTAACGGGCCGGATCTCATATGGGCCACTATTAGGCCCGGAGCGTGGCAGGCCATTAATGGACCAGATCAAATATGGGTCGGCATTTGGCCCAAAACATGGCAGCCAGTTAATGGGCCGGCCTACTATGGTCCTCAAAATCTTGTGGGCCTATAGCTGGGTGATACGTCTCCAACGTATCTACTTTTCCAAACACTTTTGCCCTTGTTTTGAACTCTAACTTGCATGATTTGAATGGAACTAACCCGACTGACGCTGTTTTCAGCAGAATTACCATGGTGTTATTTATGTGGAGGAGCAAACGTTCTCGGAATGACCTGAAACTTCACGGAGACACTTCTCAGAAAATAAGAAAAATACCTGCCAAAGATGAAGGCCAGGGGGCCCACCACCTTGCCACGAGGGTGGGGGCGCGCCTGCCCCCCTAGGGCGTGCCCCTACCTCGTGGGCCCCCTATTGCCTCTCCGACTCCAACTCCACCTCCATATATTGAGTTTTGATGAGAAAAAAATAAAGGAGAAGAAATCATCGCGTTTTACGATACGGAGCCGCCGCCAAGCCCTAAAACCTCTCGGGAGGGCTGATCTGGAGTCTGTTCGGGGCTCCGAAGAGGGGAATCCATCGCCATCGTGATCACCAACCATCCTCCATCACCAATTTCATGATGCTCACCGCCGTGCGTGAGTAATTCCATCATAGGCTTGCTGGAGGGTGATGGGTTGGATGGGATCTATCATGTAATCGAGTTAGTTTTGTTAGGGTTTGATCCCTAGTGTCCACTATGTTCTGAGATTGATGTTGCTATGACTTTGCTATGCTTTATGCTTGTCACTAGGGCCCGAGTGCCATGATTTCAGATCTGAACCTATTATGTTTTCATCAATATATGAGTGTTCTTGATCCTATCTTGCAAGTCTATAGTCACCTATTATGTGTTATGATCCGTTAACCCCGGAGTGACAATAATCGGGATACTTACCGATGATGACCGTAGTTTGAGGAGTTCATGTATTCACTATGTGTTAATGCTTTGTTCCGGTTCTCTATTAAAAGGAGGCCTTAATATCCCTTAGTTTACGTAAGGACCCCGCTACCACGGGAGGGTAGGACAAAAGATGTCATGCAAGTTCTTTTCCATAAGCACGTATAACTATGTTCGGAATACATGCCTACATTATGTCAATGAACTGGAGCTAGTTCTGTGTCACCCTAGGTTATGACTGTTACATGATGAACCGCATCTGACATAATTCTTCATCACCGATCCATTGCCTACGAGCTTTCCATATATTGTTCTTCGCTTATTTAGTTTTTCACTGCTATTGCTATCATCACTACAAAATGTCAAAAACATTACTTTTACTATTGTTACTTATTGCTACCGTTATCACCACTATCATATTACTTTGCTACTAAACACTTTGCTGCAGATATTAAGTTTCCAGGTGTGGTTGAATTGACAACTCAGCTGCTAATACTTGAGAATATTCTTTGTCTCCCCTTGAGTCGAATCAATAAATTTGGGTTCAATACTCTACCCTCGAAAACTGTTGTGATCCCCTATACTTGTGAGTTATCAAGACTATTTTCTAGCGCCGTTGCCGGGGAGCATAGCTCTATTCTTTGAGTCACTTGGGATATATATCTGCTTATCATTATGAAGAACTTGAGAGATCCAAAAACCAAGATCTATCCCTCAACTACGAGGGGAGGTAAGGAACTACCATCTAGCTCTGCACTTGATTCACCTTCTGTTTTGAGTAAGCTTGCGACACCTAGACCTTCTTCTGCTATTCGTTCTGGTATGTCGCATGTTATTGATGATGCCACTTCTGCTATGCATGATACTTATGATGAAACTACCTCTATGCATGATAATACTATGCCACTTAGTGCTTTTCTTGATGAACAACTTGCTAGGACTAGAGAGATAGAAAATATTGAATCTGATGATACTGATGAAAGTGATGATGAAGAACCACTTGCCATTCCTAAGGGTTATGTTTTTGATCAAGATGCTTCTTTAGCTATTTTAGCTTGCAGAAATAGAACTGTACTTAAAAAAATTATTAGCTAAATGGAGTAAGCAATCTCTTAATGCTAGAATGAAACCTGACCCTGCTTTTGCTACTTCACCTATCTTTGTTACTGATAAGGATTATGAATTCTCTGTTAATCCTGATATAATTACTTTGGTTGAATCTGATCCTTTTCATGGTTATGAATCTGAAACTGTTGTGGCACATCTTACTAAATTGAATCATATAGTTACCCTGTTCACTAAAGATGAGAGAACTCGCTACTTTTGTATCCTTAAAATATTTCCATTCTCATTGAAGGGTGATGCTAAGATATGGTCTAATTCTCTTGATCCTGGTTGTGTGCGTAGTCCCCAGGATATGATTTATTACTTCTCTGCTAAATATTTCCCTGCTCATAAGAAACAAGCTGCTTTAAGGGATATATATATAATTTTGTGCAAATTGAAGAAGAGAGTCTCCCACAAGCTTGGGGGAGGCTTCTCCAATTACTTAATTCTTTGCCTGATCATCCTCTTAAGAAAAATGAAATACTTGATATCTTTTATAATGGACTAACCGATGCCTCCAAAGATTACCTGGATAGTTGTGCTAGTTCTGTTTTCAGGGAAAGAACACCGGATGAAGCTGAAATTCTATTGAATATTATGTTGACAAATGAAAATAATTGGACACCTCCGGAGCCAATTCCTGAGCCTATTCCTAAACCAACTTCTAAGAAGAGGGGTATTCTATTCCTCAGTCCTGAAGATATGCAAGAGGCAAAGAAATCTATGAAAGAAAAGGGTATTAAAGCTGAAGATGTTAAGAATTTACCTCCTATTGAAGAAATACATGGTCTTAATTTACTGCCTGTTGAAGAAACATATAATCTTAATCCATTACCTATTGAAGAAACTCATGGTCTTGATAACCCGACACAGGTAGTAAAGGTAAATTTTCTCTATAGATATGATAAAGCTATAATCACATTTACTAAAATTGCTAGCCCATGCTTAGATGAGTTTGATAAATTTATGGCTAAGCAAGAAGATTTTAATGCTTATTTTGCTAGAAAATTAAAATACAATTCAAATATGCTTGGACACTTGGGTGATTATATGACTAATGTCAAAGGTGAACTTAAACTTATTAGTAAACATGCTTCTATGGTTACCACTCAAGTAGAACAAGTACTTAAAGCTCAAAATGATTTGCTCAATGAATTGAATAGTAAAGATAATGATTATGCTATTAGAGTGGCTACTAGAACTGGTAGAGTGACTCAGGAACCTTTGTATCCTGAAGGCCACCCCAAGAGAATTGAGCAAGATTCTCATAGAAATAATATAGATGCACCTAGTTCTTCTAAAAAGAAGAAAAAGAAAAATGATAGGACTTTGCATGCTTCTAGTGATCCTATTGTTGAAATACCTGAGAATCCAAATGATATTTCTATTTTTGATGCTGAAACACAATCTGGTAATGAACCTGAAACTAGTGATAATGCTAATAATAATGTTCATAATGATGCTCAACCTAGTAATGATAATGATATAGAAATTGAACCTGTTGTTGATCTTGATAACCCACAATCAAATAATCAACTTTATGATAAGAAAGACTTTGTTGCTAGGAAACATGGTAAAGCAAGAGAACCTTGGGTTCAGAAACCCATGCCTTTTCCTCCCAAACCATCCAAGAAAAAGGATGGTGAGGATTTTGAGCGCTTTGCTGAAATGATTAGACCTATCTTTTTACGTATGCGATTAACTGATATGCTCAAAATCAATCCTTATGCTAAGTACATGAAAGATATTATTACAAACAAAAGAAAGATACCGGAAGCTGAAATTTCCACCATGCTTGCTAATTATACGTTTAAGGGTGGAATACCAAAGAAACTTGGAGATCTAGGAGTACCCACTATACCATGCTCTATTAAAAGAAACTATGTTAAAACTGCTTTATGTGATCTTGGATCCGGTGTTAGTGTTATGCCTCTCTCTTTATATCGTAGACTTGATTTGAATAAGTTGACACCTACTGAAATATCTTTGCAAATGGCTGATAAATCAACTGCTATACCTGTCGGTATTTGTGATGATGTGCCTGTTGTAGTTGCAAATGTTACTATTTTGACAGACTTTGTTATTCTTGATATTACCGAGGACGATACACTACAAAAAAATACACTTCCGTGATGATACGTGTTTGTCACAGTAGGTCGCATTTTTTGTCATGCATGTACATCCATGACAAATTTATGACAGAATCAAGATAGTCATACATGTGTTGTCGTAGAAGTGTTCCATGACATTACCAAAATTATCATCACGGAAGTGTGTACTTCCATGACGATAAATCGCGCGTCACAGAAGTGCTTTCGTCAAGGGTGACCGACACGTGGCATCCACCGTAACGGAACATCGTTAAGCTATCGGGTCGGGTTTTGGATCCGATAACCCGTTAACAGCCCCGACCAATGGGGATTTTCCACGTGTAAAATCATCATTGGCTGGAGGAAACACGTGTCGTCTCATCGTTGGGACAGATGCCATCCACTCATTGGACAGAAGGCGCCTATGATACGTCGACAAGTGGCCCGGCCCAACAGAGGCCCATTCCTGTGAAAAGGCTGGCCCGTTTGACTTGGTCAAAAGGTGGCGGGCCGGCCCATGGAAAGCCTGTTAACGGCCTGTTCACATATAGCCCATTTACAGCCCGCTAACCCAAGGCCCGTTATGCCCTATCCGAATTAGGCCCAGTAGCGTCATCTGGGCCATCCAATATGATTCCAGCCCGTTTTCACTTCTGGCCCATGTATGGCCCATGACGTCTTTTGGCCCATATGAGGCCCTATGTAACTCTTGGCCTATTAATGGCCCGTGGTTAAACTGGCCCGTAATGAATAGTGTATCACTTTACACCCATTAACGGCCCTTG
This sequence comes from Triticum dicoccoides, assembly GCF_002162155.2. NCBI lineage: Eukaryota > Viridiplantae > Streptophyta > Magnoliopsida > Poales > Poaceae > Triticum > Triticum dicoccoides. The sequence goes on along the minus strand of NC_041392.1, from coordinate 274,597,583 downwards.
GTGAAACTAGCCCGTAATGAACAGTGTATCACTTTATACCCATTAACGGCCCATTATTCCGTTGGGCCATTTCCAGCCCATGTTATATTTCGGCCTTCTCAGAGCCCATTTATTCTTGGGCTCATTTCCAGCATTCGTTTACTTACGGCCCGTTACTGTCATTTTCTGCTTGTGGGCCAAATTCAGCCCATTGTTACAGTCGGCCCGTTTTTGGTCCGTTAATACGTTGGGCCATTTTCATAGCATCATCAAATATGGCCTATTAACGATGGCCCATTTACGGCCATAATGCAGCCTGTTATTGGCCCATGTTTGGCTAATCGATCATACGTCCCGTATAAGGCCCATTGATGATACGGCCCGTAGAAGGCCCATTGTTTCAACGGCCCGTAGAAAGCCCATTGTTTCTACGGCCCATAGAAGGCCTACTGTTTCTACGGCCCGTAGAAGGCCCACTGTTTCTACGGCCCGTAGGAGGCCCAGTAGTAGAGAGCAAGTCGTGAAGTAGCACCGCGAGCGAGTGCTAAAGCAGCAACTCCTGTAGCTGCCAGAGGTCGTGCAGCAGCAGCGCAAGCGAGAGCAAGAGCAGAGCAGCAGCATGAACGAAAGAAGGAGCAGTGCAGCAGCGCGACCGACAACAAGAATAGAGCCGCAGCGCGAGCGAGAGCCGGAGCAGCTACAGCTAGTGCCGTTGTGGAATTCGCCGCCGAGGAAGCAACGACATGGGGGGGAGACGCCATGGATGATGTGGCCGGCGACGGCGCCGTCGATGGAGACACACCATGTCTGCTCGGTATCGAGCACCGGCAGCCCCGTGAGATCGAATAAAAGATAAAATGCAGCGGTGAGTGCAGAACCTCCTTGGTGGCGTCGAGTTGGCATCGGCTTCATCGGAGGAATTGGTGAGGGTGTTGCGGTTCCGGTGAGGCAGGTCAAGACGACGCTGTGGGGATTGAGGTGGCACGATAGACGAGGCGAACGTCGGGGCAGCTCCTTGGAGGTGGAGGACGGGGCGGCTGATCCAGTGGGACGACGAGATCGACAACGGATCCTCATCCGGTGCGGTGGATGAGGGACGACGAGCTGTTGCGGTGGACGACGTAGTTGGGGAAGAGTCTTCGGCTGGGCGGCGGTAGGGAGGCCGACGGAGGAGCATGGGGTTTGGTGAGTTTTGGCGGCCTCGGTGTACGAATGGGGGGCGAAGGGGAGGGGTGAGCCAAGCTTAGGGACGCGCTTGTCTGAAATGTAGGGTAAGTTACCAGCGTACCCCCACCGGTTTTGACACCGTGACGTGGAACTTCATTTCCAGTTGAGGGGTAGAAGGGGGATTTCGCGTGTCTGGGCTGCGGGAGCGATTTCGGATGAGGAGGGAGTTCTCGCGCTCGTCCAAATTTTGGGATAACAAGGCGCGGCGCAGGTTGAAGAAGCGGGACAAAGCAGGTGAGACAAAAGATACTCGAGCTTGAAAATTTCAGGATAACAAGGTGCGGATTCCTTGTTCGGCAGAACAAACTTAATGTGTAAAAAAACAATTCATACAATACACAAGAGAGTCATGTCCCCTTTTACTATATTTCTATAGATGACATTGAAAAAACTACAAGAAAAATGTAAAAAAAAATCGGGAGAACAAGATTACCCTGCACAGTACCAAATCGATTCGCACTTCCCTCAACAACAACGAAAAACAAATCAATTCCCACCAAAGAAAGAGTAATGTCCATTTTTAGATGATTACAGATGCCATGATCTCGAATTTCAATTTTTGAATCCACATTATGTTGAATTCGAATATATCGTTAGGTGACCTTGCGGTTTATAATTGATGTAGTCATACATTTTGATCTTCCATCATATATGAACATTTTACTCCACCATGTGAACATATATATTGTCGTCTACCATATGGACTAAATTTGAATCAATTTTCCTTACATGAATACGATTGTTGTCAAGTTATAAAATAATTTAAATATTATCTTGATAACAAAAAAACATACATATAGCAATAATCATATTTCACTATGAACTACATGTACCATACGCTCTCCAATTCAAATATGTGTATCCATTTTATGTTGAATTCAAATCATAATACATTATTGGTCTAGGTAGCGAGATGTTTGGGATAATCTAAACCTTGTTTTCATACATATAATTTTTGGCTGAATTGGGACAAGTTTTGGTATAAGCCTCTTTCAAAACCGGAGATTCTCTCAACAAGCCTTGTGGTTCCGAGAGGGAACGTGTCACCTTTGTGTGCGAAACGATATACGCTGCCTCCCCCTGATTTTATTTACAGAGGCAACATAGAACTATATGAGTGCCCTATTAAATTTTGGAATTATTTCGGGTTCATTTGGCCTTTTTATACATTAATTGAGTTTCTGGACTTTTAATGTGCATAATCTAAATATGAATTGCATGCACATGCTCCGGTGCACCAAAGTGGGTTGAAAAATCATGTGTGTGTCCCTGGTTGAATTTCTAGGTCCCATGGAAGAAATGAGAATGAAATTCAAACATCTGGGTATCATGACTCGGCCGAGAACATCGACAAACTTTGATTTTAAATTCATGTAAATCAAACACGCCTGGAAATCATGAAACTTGGCATGGTGTCATGTCATGGCACTAACATGTTGTGGTAAAAAAAATTGGGCCGATTTGGAAGCTCGTGGTTCTAAGAGGGAACGTGCCACCTTTGAGTGTGAAACAATATACGCTGCCCCCCCTTTGAGTTTCCTAACAAAGGCAACATAGAACTACATTAGTGCCCTATTAAATTTTGGAATTATTCCGGGTTCGTTTGTCGTTTTTATACATTAATTGAGTTTCTGGTCATTTAATGTGCATAAGTCAAATTTGAACTACAAGCACATGCTCTCGTGCACCAAAGTTGGTTGAAAAATCACATTTGTGTCCTCGGGTGAATTTCTAGGTCCCATGCAAGAAATGAGAATAAAATTAAAACATCTGGGCATCGTGGCTCGGCCGAGAACATTGAGAAACTTGGTTTTAAAATTCTTGTAAATCCAAAACACGTCTGAAAATCATGAAACGTGGCAAGGGTGTCATGTCATGGTACTACCATGTTGTGGTAAAAAATTGGCCGAATAGGAACAGATTTTGGTATAAGCTTTTGCAAACCGAAGCTTCTCTCAAGAAGGCTCGTGGTTTTGAGAGGGGACGTGCCACCTTTGAGTGCGAAACGATATACATTGTCCCCCTTGAGCTTATTTACAAAGGAAACATAGAACTACATGAGTGCCCTATTAAATTTTGGAATTATTCCGGCTTCGTTTGGCCTTATTTACACATTAATTGAGTTTTTGGTCATTTAATGTGCATAATTCAAATTTGAACTACAAGCACATGCTCCTGTGCACCAAAGTTGGTTGAAAAATCACATTTGTGTCCTCGGGTGAATTTCTACTCCCTCCTTCCATCTATATAGGTCCTAATGCGTTTTTTGTGGCTAACTTTGACAAAACGTTAGAGCAATAATATATGACATGCAACTTACACAAAGCATTCCTTCAATTTTGTATGTCAAAGGAGCTTCCAATAATATAATTTTCATAGTATACATCTCATGTGCTATTAATCTTGTCAATAGTCAAAGGCTGTCTTGAAAAACACATTAGGCCCTATATAGATGGAAGGAGGGAGTAGGTCCATTGCAAAAGATGAGAATAAAATTCAAACATCTAGGCATCTTGGCTCGGTCGAGAACATTGAGAAACTTGGTTTTAAAATCATGAAACTTGGCATGGTGTCATGTCATGGTAGTACCATGCCGTGGTAAAAAAAATTGGCCGAATAGGAACAAATTTTGGTATAAGCTTCTGGCAAATCGGAGCTTCTCTCAAGAAGGCTCGTGGTTCTGGGAGGGAACGTGTCACCTTTGTGTGCATAATTCAATTTTGAAATACAAGCACATGTTCCAGTGCACCAAAGTTGGTTGAAAAATCACATGTGTGTCCTTGGGTGAATTTCTAGGTTCCATGCAAGAAATGGGAATGAAATTCAAAATTCTGGGCGTCGTGGCTGGGTTGGAAACATTGAGAAACTTAGTTTTTTAATTCCTGTAAATCCAAAACACGCATGAAAATAATGAAACTTGGCTTGGTGCCATGACATGGCACCAACATGCTGTGGAAATTTGCGAAGGCGCACACATTAACAATCAACAAAGTCATTTTGGAACATGTGCTGTCACGTTACAATCGGAAACACAAGTATTATTGAAACCGTGGGCGTTCTACTTACTAGTACCATTTACGTGCCGCCACGCGTCCCCATTTTTTATTAGCTAGGAGGCGCCGTGCAGGGTAGCTATTTGACTACGAGAGGCGTGCGATCAGACCCCTGCGCATGCTTATCGGGAGGAGAGCCCTTTGACCTCCATCTGCCGTCCACCTCTCTCCCAAGGTATCCATTAATGGCACCCGAGCCTCTGTTTAATGGCGTGGCTATGTCTCACTCGACTGAGATTTAAGAGAGAAAAAAGAAAATCTGAAAGCACGGATCTTGATGTAAGATCCAATGAACCTATATAGCATCTACTGCGACTTATAGCAAGGCTGATGAATATATAAGGACTATTAAATATATTTTTTGATCAAAGAAGGGCTTGCCCCTTTCGATTTTCATTACTGAAAACCACCACAATTCACAAGAAGTTCAGCACAACTCCAGCCTAACACGAAGGACTAAAAGCTACCAGATTGAAATCGCAACATCCCAAGAGGCCAACAAAGGCCAAACATCCGCGCTAGAACCCAACATTTCACAACTGACGACACAATCCACATCCTAAACCGATTATTACATCAAAAGAAACCAGGAAACTAGTCTCTGCGGCGAGCGGCGATGAGCTCTTTCGTGTCCTCAAGACGCTGCTTGAGAACATCCACAGATTCCTCCACCAGCCTTTGGCGCTCGTTGTGGAGCATGTCATTCTCGTCCATAAGTTTCTTCAACAAGGCACTGGTCTCCTCCTGCAAATCTGCACTTCGGACGATCTTCTCCCTCAACAGGTCGCGCTCGGCCCGGAGCCTCTCATTGCCCTCCCTTAGTTGCCGGATGACGCCGGTAGACTGTTCAAACGAGGCTATCATGTCGTCCTGCAACCTCGCCGAGCCGGAGATCTGATCCATCTGGCTATGGACGATCGCATGCATGCACCTGTAATAGTCATCGCCTGCCCGCGAAAAATTTTTCCAGGCCGCCGCGGCACGGTGGGACATCTCTACTGCATTCGTGGCGCGGTGGGACATCTCTGCTGCTTCCACGGCGCGGCCGGACCAGTCTGCTGGATCGACGGTGCGGCGGGACCTCCGTGCTGCTTCAGCAGTGCGGCGGGACCTCTGTGCTGCTACTTCCGCACGGCGGGACATGTCGGTTGCTCTCGCAGCAAGGCGGGACATCTCTCGTGCTTCCGCTTCCATGCTCGCCTCTCCCTGGTGGCAATCTCTCGACCCAGAACTCACGCTGGCCATGGCAGACGCAAGGGAAGGATGCTGAATGACTTGTTTGTTTTGGTGGATGAGGAGTTGAGGAGGATGTGCAGTCATCTTGGCATACTAGTAGTTATAATCGAGTACTAATACGCTCCTAAGTGGGAAACCGTTTAGGTTGTGATTGGTGTGAACAGGTTTGCAATTCAATATAGCGTGGAGTAATTTGGAATGTGACGAGACGCAAGCCCAAAATTTATTGACGGTTCTAGTTTCGAAGTGCGGCACTATTCTCGGATGGAGTACTTCTTTTTCTACTCCCTCATTTCCGGTTTTATAGGGCTTATCTCAAAATTTTAGTTTTTCCATTTTATAAGGCTCAATTTGGTTGTCCCCAACACATGTTCAGATTCCAAGGTGCATTAAATCATTGCATGCAAGTATTAAGAGAAAATTGACCAATGCATGTACTTTATGCATGCATGCATTGCAATTAATGCATTAAACCTATCTCTCAGGACTTCTCGCACGCACCATCGTGCCACCCACAAAAACTTGTACTCTTAAAATTGACCAAATATTATACGCGGAGTAAAAATAAACGGAGGGAGTACGTTATACAGGAAGAGAAGAGGTGCACGCACGCACTCGTCCTCTCACACACGCGTCTTTTTTTTCTCGAAAAGGAAGATGATGACCCCCGGCCTCTGCATCTGGGAGTCACACATGCAAATTATTGAAATATATCGAGTGTAGTGCTTTGATGTGTCACGTCAACTCGTACATCAACGAGAAGTTTGATTATCCTCTCCCTCGCGGACTTAACTGCACCTGCCTTTGGCTGTATGACAAGTTGGCCACACACCTGAAGGGCCCACCTATCATACATGCAAAGGAAGGAGTGTCCCTCCCTCGCCCATGAGCGTGGTGGATGGCAAGACTAGGAGAAGCTTTCGCTACACGCTCTCCCTCCCGCATGTGGTGGACATGCAGCGGTTCAATTGGTGTCAGATGGCCAGAAGCGTACTATAGTACTCCTCCAATGCAGTAGTATTCCATCATTGTTCGACTTCCCGAAGAGGCGAAGAGCCAAGCGCAGCCCGGACACTCGTGTGGCACTTTCATGTGTATAGTAGTCTAGGATAGCGTGTACCGTGCATGTAAGCTTAAAATCGTTGGGGTCGGCTCCATGCTATGTGGCCGTCTCGAAGTTTTTTTTAAAATTAAACTAGTCTTCTAGCCCTACCCGAAAACTGCCGCCCGTACTGCCCGGGAAAAGCCCCGCCCTCAACTTTTAACTACGCGAAAATAGTTCGAGCTTGTTCGTTCTATATAAATACAATACTTACTGTATGTTTATTCACTCGTGGGGTTGTTCAATGAATGGAGGGGTGGGGAGCACAAGTGAACAATACTGTAGTACTACTAGTAGTAAGTAGGAGTCATACAGTATTCACCTTAAATAGAGAGTTTCTTTTCTTTAATGACACATACACAAATTGAAACGCTTGTTGTGGAGAGAAAAAAGATAATCACTCCACTATATATGGACGCAGGGGCCTGAGCGCTTGCTTTACTAGGGTTGCTCTCTTCATTCTCTCATCCTCTCCAGATATAAACAAGACAGCGGTAGCGACATTTTCTCTCTGCTCACCGCTGGTCACAGATCCGGCCGGATCCCTTCGGTCGGTGTGTGTAGAGGACTAAAAGGTGCATCATTCACACGGTCATCGCCGCCGAGGGAGGAAACCCACAGCTGCCGGAGGGGCCCGATCCTCTGCCCGTGCCGTTCTCTCCGACACATGGCCGGCTCAGGAGGTCCTCCGACCATTCTTCCTCCCTTCCATATTATCCGCAGATCCGACCTGCCGCCGTCGACATCCCGGCGACCCTCAGGTATAAGTGCTTCAAAAGCGGCCTTGCTCTACTGCCTCAGCTCCCCACGTGTCTGCATGTGCATCTTTTTCTACTCCCATCAGCTCTTCCAAAGCCACCTAAATTTTTAGTATTATTAGAGGTAAAGCTACTTCATGCATTCGAATCTAGGGCTTTGTTCAAACCACGAAGAAAGGGGGAAAGTTGTAGCATGAATCTAGGACTTGATTCATAGAGGAAATAATATGGTGAAAGTAGTAGAGACCGGATACCCAACCGGTCTCTTGGTTGAAAAGGAAAATAATGGGAAAACACAGTACAAACTGGATAAGGAACAGATCTATTATTGGTTGAAAAAAGGATAGAAAGTGGCGGCTGGTGGACAAGTCAACAAAGTATGTCCAGGATTAGAATTGCTGCCATCACATAGTAAAAGGTCTCCAGGATTAGATTTGCTGCCCTCACATAGCAAAAGGTCTCAGGATTATATTTGCTGCCCTCACATAGTAAAAGGTCTCCAGGATTAGATTTGCTTCCCTCACATAGTAAATGGTCTCCAAGATCAGATTTGCTGCCCTCACATAGTACAATGGCACTCCTGCTATTTTCCCGAGTATGATAAGTAAGTTGCTCCTTTACGTTGCTGAGTGTCCTGGTGTCCCCACAGACCCATGCCCTTAAACCAACTCTTTAGCTGCTGTTGATTTACTGTGTCTGGTAAACAAGCAATGCCACCATTAAAGTAATCCCATATTTGAGGAATCTCATTGTTGATTGTAATGCTTCTGGTAACATGAAGCATTGCTGACGTTTTAAAATTTCTACTGTCCTTGCGTGATTTCCATGAACATAATTAAGATGCTTCTTTTCATTATGTATATGTTTCGTATATTCTTATTGACCGGCAACTGTTTACTTTCTATCTTTTTGTGCAGATAGGGATATCCATTTCACCTTGTTGCTATTGTGACCTTTTGGTGAACTGCACAAAACACTTTTTTTGGAATGAGTGTCTTGTGCAGTTCAACTAAAATGTCATGTGGGAAACATCTCTCAATTTTGGTGGAACTGCACAAAATGGTGATTGGAGTTTCCAAAATCTCCGTCAAGTTCTGCTGGTAATCTCGTGCAACATTTTATTAGCCTTTGCAAGATGGAGCCGTCACTGTCACCACAATGGCACTTTATTTTAGTGGAACTGCACAAAAGGATAAGAAAATTATAGTTGCACCTTACATGAGCCGGACAGCCAACCTTAATGTTCCTCAATTTTAGTGCAACTACTAAAGAAGAACTTGCCAGCTCACAAGAGCAAGTACTTCTTGGTAGCTGAATGATGCAATCTTTACTTCATTTCAGGTGAACTACAGAAAAAGGCACATGAATTGAATCATGAAACTCCAGGTAGACCTCATCCAAGTAGAGCTGGAGGTTGATTTCAAGGAGGCCGCTATTAAAGCGAAATCATGCTCTCCTGTCTCCTTGTTTGTGTTGTGCAAACATGTTGTGCAAATAGGAATACTCAACTACAGAAGTTGTGATGGTCAAGAGCATTCACCAAGTTCTTCGATTGTATGACATGGCTAGCCAAGATGGATTTAATCCCGATATTCACTTTATCAAAAGGCTCTAATGGGTTGGTTCTGAATCTTGCAAGCTGGGAATCAGTGAGATGTGTAGGCATCTTTGTTGTACTTATTATTTGGATCTTATTTGTTGGTTCTGAATCTTGCAAGCTGGGAATCAATGAGAGGTGTAGGCATCTTTGTTGTACTTATTATTTGGATCTTATTTGTTGGTTCTGAATCTTGCAAGCTGGGAAACACGGCATGATGATGCAGATGACAACAACCATAACAAACAGTTCAAACTTGGTAGTATTATCTTTGTGAAAGTGCGACAAATGTGCTGATCATGTGCGTCCTGAGAATAATAATTGTAATTGTTGTGAATGTTGATCCTGTGGCACTGATAGAACGAGCGAATGCATTGCTTCTTTTAAGTACAAATTTCTATTAAAGCTAATTAAATTTAAGTAAAGTGACCACTAACTCATGTTATTACAGTACCAATACAGACCCGCTCGTGAACCGACATGTGGCCGAGGGTGCATCTTCTACCGGGCATGCAGCGGATGAGGGAGGGGTAGTAACTATTGTCGCCTGTACACACACAGCTTACTATTGAATCCAGTTCCCCAAGAGCTGAAAAACGAACTGCTGCCGCCGCCTACACACTCGTTCACTCTAAGAGACTCCAATGGCGATCTGAGGGGTGAGCCTGCTGGATATGGAATTCAGCAAGGAGTTCCCCTTTGAGTTTGCCATTCAGTCCTATGGCTGCACCAAGTTGAATGTGATGTACACCAACGATACGGACTCGGTGAAGCTCTGCCTCACCTCAGTCCTATGGCTGCACCAGGTTCTGGAGCATTCGCCCATTTCATCCGCAGCGCCGACTGCACCTTCGCTATGGTGGAGAGAAGGAAGAACGCGACGATTCGGCCATCTGGTGCAACAATCTTGTCAACATCCAGAAGCAATACAAGATCATCAGCAACGGGCAGGAGAAGGACTCCATGATTGACCTCGCTGAGACCATCATTGACCCCTGATACGCCAACATGAAAGAAGACGACCTGAACACGTGGGACATAGCTCTGAATCTAGCCTACATAACCTATGTGGCCAAGGACGCATACGCATGCTACGACATGTACAGGAACATCTTGGACATGAGGGCGTGTCTGCTTCCCGTAACCGACGAGTACACGGACAGCCGCAGCGTCATGATCAAGCATGCCAGGAAGGTCTAGATGTTGTACTTTATCTATTTATAAGCACCTTTATCATCTGAGTGTTTCATGCATTAGCCTATGTGTCGTAATTATCTGTTTTGTCCAAAATATTTCTTTTAAGAACCCATTAACCTGATTTCTTTTTTAGTGGCTATTTGCTTATGTATCTAAACTAGTTCACTTGTCCGTAAAAAAACTAGTTCACTCGACTGCCGTGCTTTGAATCTCCTTCCTCCCAACATATTCCCCTCCTCAGGTGGACCCAGCAGGTCTCTGAATTTTCTCCCACTTTCTTTTTCGATGTAAACTGAGTTTTCTCCCAGTACTTTCCCCTAGAACCAACTCAACTGTCCCACGTCTAGCCTAAAAAATAATAATACCCCATGTACTATTAACTCATCAAATTAAAATGATATTTTATTTCGTAAGTTGAAAGTTCTTACAAAATAATAATAATTGTTTATATATAACTTGGCAAGTTAACTCCTAGTGATTGCGTACATAAGCTTGCAAAGATTTTACTAGCGTGCAATCATGTGTTTATGTTTTTATAACATTTCTCCGTCTAGCCCAACATGATATTTTCACCCAGCCCAGCAAGTCAACGGATTTCGAGAAAAATGCAAATTGGATTTAAACGGGTTGCATAGATGCTACATCATTGTTTCACCCAGCCCACCAAATGGACTAAAAAACAAATGGACTGACAGCTGGGTCCACGGCCACAGCCTAGTTTTTTTTGTGATTTGCCAAGTAAGTCGCTTTGTTAGGCCTGTTGGGCTGCAAATCTTTCAAGACGAGGAGAGCTTTCATTTGGCTGGCCGAGAAAATGGCCCATCAGTAATGAGAAATGGGATGTACATTTTTGAAACACATCAAACCGGCAATTAGTTTCAAATATCTTTTTTCATTTTGAGATTTTAAATTACATTAATTTTTATGCATGGAGAATTTTTTGGATTTTATATTGATATACATTTATTTTTATAATCAGTTTGAATGCGAGTCGAAATTTCGGGATTAAAAACAGTTCGGACCGCACCGAAATATGCAAAATTTCGTATAATTTTTTAACCGTGGCCACAATATGGGCTGTAATGCTAACAAAAGGAATATGGGCTTCAAAAAAACCTTAAGATTAGCAAATGGGTTGTATGCTGTTTTCCACCAATTTGAGGCGTCCCTAAAAAAAGGTTTACGCACAAGCAGTGACTGTTGGATGTCCATCGAACGGCCGTCATGCTTCTTCAATCTCTGCTCTTCCTGCTCCAGCCGCTCAAACAAGCGCCGGTGGGAGGACTGCCTGCTCCCTCCTCCCCGCGGCCGGTTGTGCTGTCGCGTAGGCCTCACCGCCCCATCGTACTCCCATCGCTGGCCTAGCCATCCCTCTACTCACCCACACCTGCTGTTATTCTCCGGCAACGGCAGACGAACCAGTAAACCCTCGTATAGTCGTACTCCCCTCGGAAACAACTGCCGAGTCTTCCCTGCCTCCGTGTTGTTCCCTTCCTAGGCCACGCCGTCGTCCACTGCCCTGGTGCTCTCGGCACGTCCAGGTCAACGTGGTCAACGGCCGACATGCATCTGAAGTGGACTGTACGTGGAGAGGACGACAGTTGGGTCCACGGCCGCATGCAAGGAAATGCCTCCTTATTACGCGCAAAATAATGATTCCTCCACCTGACATCAGGGACCCACCGAAAGGGCCTCTGTATTTCGCGAAAAAACGTTATCGTCGCTGACAGCTCGGACCCACTAGCTATATCTTCGCACGCAAGGATGTGCCTCCTTATTACGCAAAAAAAATGAATACTCCCCCTGTTAGCTGGGACCTAGTATAGTGGCAGGCTGACTTGTGGGCCTACTAAGTTGACGGGGACGGAGGGCTTTGTCAAGTTAGTCAATATATGCACGATTCTAGCTCCAGTGATCGTAGGATGTCCATCCAACAGCCATAGTGCTTCTTCAACCTCTGGTCTTCTTGCTCCAGCCGCCCAAACCAGCGCCGGTCGTGCCTCATGCTCCTGCCCCCCGTGTCCATATGCGATGCGGCGGAGGCCTCACCACCCCCTACTACTCCCACCGCTGGCCAGGCCATCCCTCTACTCACCCACACCCCCTGTTATTCTGCGGCGACGACAGCCTCACACCGCAGCGAACCAGTGAACCCTCGTACTCCTCTACGCGTGGGCATCCACTGCCGTGTCTTCCCCGGCTCCGCGTCGTCCCCTTCCTAGGCCTCGCCGTCGTCCACCGCCCTGGTGCTCTCAGTGCAGCGTGGTCAACATGGTCAAGGAATAGCTTCCATCGGACGTGGAATGTACATGGAGAGGCTGACAGCTGGGTCCACGGCCGCAGTAAGGAAGTGCCTCCTTATTACATGCAAAATAATTATTCCTCCACCTGACAGCGGGGACCCACCGGACGGGCCACCGTATTTTGTGAAAAAAACGTTTCCCCCTGACTGCTGGTACCCACCAGCTACACCTTCGCACGCAAGGAAGTGCGTTCGGGCAAAAAAACAAAACAATTCGCCCCCCTGACTGCTGGAACCCACGAGCTACATCTTCGCACGCAAGGAGGTGCCTGACAGTCGGGACCCACCTGGTCGAAGTGTACGTAGCGTTGTCATTCTGGTCGCGAACGTGTACATACATATATATTGGTTGATGTAAAGGCGCGCACGTGTCGTAGTAGAGGCGCGCACGTGTCGTAGTAGAGGCGCGCACGTAGCATGTACACGTATGTACAGCGGCCAGGGTGCAAGAAATAAAATACGGCCACGTACATACATACGGGCAGGGTCTCGAACGCCTACTCGCGCATACGTACGGCCAGGGCTCGTGTACATGGCTGGGTCGGAACGGAGAAACAACAACGTCGTCGTGTTCATGGGGAGGCAGTGTCGTCGTCATGTTCATGGGGAGGCAACGGAATGCGTTGTGTTCATGGGGAGGCAACGAAATGCGTCGTGTTCATCGGGAGGCAATGGAACGCGTGGGAGCCAACCGGCTAGGTCGGAACGGAATGCATGGTCGTGTTCGTCGGGAGGGCTTGGACGGAACAGGCGATGGAAACGAGGCCTGAACGGGGGTCCTGTTGATCGGGAGGGGTCTAGCGTATCGCAAAACGGAGGAAACGGACCTCCTACGGTCGAAACGGGGTCCTGTTGATCGGGAGGGGTGTGGCGTACAGCAAAACGGACGAAACGGACCTCCTACGGTCGAAACGGGGGTCCTGTTGATCGGGAGGGGTGTGTCGTACCACAAAACGGTTGAAACAGACATCCTATGGTCGAAACGGGGGTCGTGTTCATCGGGAGGGGTGTGGCGTACCGTAAAACGGGACTCCACAGGATACTGTTCATCTCCACCGTCGACCTCCTCCAGCCTCCACGGGCTACCGTCGACCTCCTCCAGCCTCCACGGGCTCCTGTTCACCCAGCCTCCACCGCGCGCTACTCCACCGGCTACTGTTCAACCACCCCTCCACCGTCTACTGTTCATCCAGCCCTCCACACCACGGGGTCCTGTTCAACCACCCCTCCACCGTCTACTGTTCATCCAGCCCTCCACCACACCACGG
>NC_041392.1:274571045-274583527 GCF_002162155.2 Triticum dicoccoides | reverse complement strand
CAATGCTCAATGTTCATCCCAGAGGCAGCATCGATCGGCTTCAGTTAGCAGCAGTAGCGAAGGAATCGCTTGATCGGGTTCAGTTAACATCCATCGATCGATCGATCGGGTTCAGTAATGCGAAGCCTGCAGTGCTCTCGCTCGGGTTCAGTTAGAGCCCAATGGCTCGCTCGGGTTCAGTTAGAGCCAACGCCTCGCACCCATGCGCGTACGTGTACGAGAGAAACGCGCATCGCTCGGCCCCCGACCTCCCACCGTAACCGGAACTCCCCGAAATTTTCCTCCCCCTCGCTTCTACCATGGTTTTTTCCGTCATGGACGGGCCAAAGAATGTCATGCAGCTACGTCTCCAGCCCGCCCAGGACAAAAAGCCCATTTTGTATCATGATTTTTTGTCATAGAAGTAGGAGCCCACCACATCTATGATGATACCGGGTTTTGTCACAATTATCGTCATAGAAGTGTCATATGTATGATAGGAAAAAATTTCGTTCGGCCCAAAATGTCACGGATGTGTCTTTTTTTGTAGTGATAGTATGTCTATTATTCTTGGAAGGCTCTTTTTGAATACTACAGGGGCTGTTATTGATTGCACTAAAGGCAATGTCACTTTTCATGTTAATGGTAATGAGCATACGGTACACTTTCCGAGGAAACAACCTCAAGTTCATAGTATCAACTCTATTGGAAAAATTCCATCAATTATATTTGGAGGTTTTGAATTTCCTCTTCCTACTATCAAGAAGAAATATGATATTCTTATTATTGGGGATGAGCATATCCCCGTTGAGGTAACATAGTGTTATTCGAAATTTCTCCGGTTCCATGTTATTCGGAATGAGTTCGTTAACAAGACTTGATCAACCTTGTTAGTGGATTCCTTTTGATGACCATGAGATGGATGAAAGTAGAAGGCACAACTTTCTGTATCCCACTTTTACTTTCTGTTATTTATATAAAATAAAATAAAATAATTATTTGGCTGTCTGTTATCTGATTATCCATGCAATATAAAAATACCTCGAAAATAGAAGTTCTCCAAATGCCCTTAAAATTAAATATGATTGTTTCTAGAATATTTGAGGATTTATGGAACAGAGAACACACCAGGGGGGCCAACCACCTTGCCACTAGGGTGGAGGGCGCGCCCCTGCCTCGTGGGCCCACGGTGGCCCTCCTCCACTTACCCTTTCACCCATACACTCCTTCTTCCTCCCCCAAACACGAATAACCAGCTCCAACCCGAGTCCAAGCTCGTTTTGCTGCCATTTTCGATCTCCTTGCTCAAAGCACCTCTCACAAAACTGCTTGGGGAGATTGTTCCTTGGTATGTGACTCCTCCATTGCTCCAATTAGTTTTTGTTCTAGTGCTTTATTCATTGCAAATTTTTGCTGCTTAGGTGACCCTGTTCTTAAGCTTGCATGTCAAATTTATATGGTCAAAAGTAGTTTTGATGCATGATATAGGCCCTAGGCACTTGTAGGAGTAGTTGCTATCAATATTATTGAGTTTGGTTTACTTTTATTTTGAAGTTACTAAAAAATTTCAAAAAAATTCAGAGGAAGAAAAATGCTTAGGAAAATGTTCCAAGGTGGTTCTTCAAGGAAGCAAGGACCCAGGCTTGCAATGCGTGATGCTGACGAAGAGCCACCAAGAGACGCTCCAGTGCGTCCTTGTGAGTGGCCTTCTGAAAATTGTATGGATCGAGCGGGAATAAAAGAAGAATTCAACGCATATTTGTGTAACGCTGATCTCGTGAGCTTCGAGGAAGAGAAGTGCAGTCAGTATCATCACTAGTTCCTTTGTGAGGAGGTTTGAATTTTCAACTTCACATAATTCTCCAATTGTCCTGTTTGATCTTTATGATAAATCTTATACCATGGACTTAGAGGATTTTACCACTGCTTGCAAACTTCCACAATGGGGTAGTATAAGGGATCCTCGCAAATCTGAATTTAGAGATTTTCTTGCAAATATAACTGTGGGAGAATCTAGAGATATTACACAAGCTACCATAGGGAGCATTCACTTTCCTTCTATACATTATTTTGCTCTCTTCATAGGTAGATGCATAAATGGTAAAGATGAGGCATGTCACATGTGTGTCTCCGATCTTAGTATTCTTAGGAGTGTTGTGTTAGGAGACCAATCATATAATTTGGGAGCCATTGTTGCACGTAGGTTGCATCTTAATAGACGTAATGGAGATTTCTTTGGTGGAATTTATGCAACCCACATAGCTAATTTTCTTGGTATAGATGTACGCGAAGATGATATTGAATTACCACCTGCTTACCTAGACTTTAATGCTATGGTTCATCACCAGTTTGTTGAGAGGAATGAATCACCTCTCCAGTACGGACTAATCTTTGACAAACGCCGTGTTGTCCATATTACTCTCCCTGCCCTTGCCTTCTTTGATTATCAGGCAAGAGGAGGATATACTATTACCAGAGAGGAGGCAGATGAGTACGAGAGGAGAGAGGAGGCCGCTCGTCTCCACGCTGCAGCTCAGCAGGCGATAGCTGCTGCATCACAGTACGACCCCAGCTATTATTATGGATATCCGCCAGGCCAGCCGCGGCCATAGACCAACTTAGGCCAAAAGCCTAAGCTTGGGGGAGTACGTATTTCCCACCGACATTACATTTATGCTCACACACTCATTGCTAGATGTCGGTGCTCATACTTTTTCATTGTATCATCCATGCTAGTTTATTTTCCTTTTTTATGCTTTCTTCTTGTGTGTTTAATAAACCTTAAGAAAAACCAAAAAAAAATAGTTGTAGCTTTTTAATCAGTTTACTTTCCATGCTTGTAGTAGTAATTAAAAAGAAAACCCAAAAATATTTCCTGTTCTTCTTTTGCTTGTTGGGAGCTTTCCCGTGTAAATAGTTTTATTTCTTTTCTTTTCTTTGGGGGTTGATGGGAGAAGACCATGATTAAATTGTTGAAGTGGCTCTTATATGCATAATTGTTGATCTGACAAAAGAGCCCATATTGCCTTGTCTTCTCCTATTTATTGAAAGCCTGCAGATTCCAGCTTAGTCCAATGCACGTGCACTATTATTATTATTCACACTATTCGGTCGTGCAAGTGAAAGGAAATTATGATGATATATGATGCACTGGCTGAGATGAGAAAAGTTGGTATGAACTCGACCTCTTTTGTTTTTGTAAATATGATTGGTTCATCGTTCTTGATTCAGCCTATTATGAATAAACATGTTTGCAATGACAACTAGAGATCATAGTTTCTTGTGCCATGCTTGATTAGCTATGAGTTATAATGGTTTACCTTGCGTGCCAACATGCTATTAAAATGGTTATGATGTGGTATGATAGGGTGGTATCCTCCTTTGAATGATTTAAGTGACTTGACTTGGCACATGTTCACGCATGTAGTTGAAACAAAATCAACATAGCCTTCATGATATTTATGTTCATGGTGGATTATATCCTACTCATGCTTGCATACGGTGTTGATTAATTTTAATGCATGTTCATGACTATTGTCGCTCTCTAGATGGTCGCTTCCCAGTATTTTGCTAGCCTTCACCTGTACTAAGCGGGAATACTGCTTGTGCATCCAATCCCTTAAACCCCAAAGTTATTCCACATGAGTCCACTATACCTACCTATATACGGTATCTACCTGCCGTTCCAAGTAAATTTGTATGTGCCAAACTCTAAACCTTCAAATAAATATCCTGTTTTGTATGCTCGAATAGCTCATGTATCAACTAGTGCTATCCGTATCTTCCATGTTAGGCGGGTTATTCACAAGAGGAGTGGACTCCGCTCCTCACTCACGAGATAAATGGCTGGTCACCGGGATGCCCAGTCCCATGCTTTATGCAAACTAAATCAAAATAATTGCAAACAAAACTCCCCCGTGGACTCTTGTTAGTTGGAGGCAGTCGTTGTTTCGAGCAAGCCATGGATTGATGCTTGTGGTGGAAGGGGGAGTATAAACTTTACCATTCTGTTTGGGAACCGCCTATAATGTGTGTAGCATGGAAGATATCGCCATCTCTTGGTTGTTATGTTGACAATGAAAGTATACCGCTCAAAATATTATTCCCCTCTGTTTCAAAACCGAGCTCTGGCACCTCTACGAATTCCTGGTTCCCTCTGCGAAGGGCCTATCTATTTACTTTTATGCTGAGTCATCATCCTCTTATTAAAAAGCACCAGTTGGAGAGCACCGCTGTCATTTGCATTCATTATTGTTAGTTTACATTGAGTATGACTTGACTGGATCTCTTTTACCATGAATTACAATGTCTACTCAGTCCTTGGTCTTTAAAGGTGCTCTGCATTTATGTTTTGCGGTCTCAAAAAGGGCTAGCGAGATACCATCCTGTTATATCATATTATGATTGTTTTGAGAAAGTGTTGTCATCCAAGTTTTATTATTATGGCTCGCTAGTTGATTATGCTATTGATATGAGTAAACTTGAGACCTATTAGTTATTGCAAATGTGGTTAGTTATAATCTTTGCTGAAAACTTGAATGCTAGATTTACATATTTACAACAACAAGAGCAAGCAGAGTTTGTAAAAGTTTTTCTTTATCACTTTCAGTTTGTCAACTGAATTGCTTGAGGACAAGAAAATGTTTGGGGGAGTTGATACGTCTCCAACGTATCTACTTTTCCAAACACTTTTGCCCTTGTTTTGGACTCTAACTTGCATGATTTGAATGGAACTAACCCGGACTAACGCTGTTTTCAGCAGAATTACCATGGTGTTATTTATGTGCAGGAGCAAACGTTCTCGGAATGACCTGAAACTTCACGGAGACACTTTTCAAAAAATAAGAAAAATACCTGCCAAAGATGAAGGCCAGGGGGCCCACCACCTTGCCACGAGGGTGGGGGGCGCGCCTGCCCCCCTAGGGCGCGCCCCCCTACCTCGTGGGCCCCCTGTTGCCTCTCCGACTCCAACTCCACATCCATATATTGAGTTTCGATGAGAAAAAAATAAAGGAGAAGAGATCATCGCGTTTTACGATACGGAGCCGCCGCCAAGCCCTAAAACCTCTCGGGAGGGCTGATCTGGAGTCTGTTCAGGGCTCCGGAGAGGGGAATCCATCGCCATCATCATCACCAACCATCCTCCATCACCCATTTCATGATGCTCACCGCCGTGCGTGAGGAATTCCATCGTAGGCTTGCTGGACGGTGATGGGTTGGATGGGATCTATCATGTAATCAAGTTAGTTTTGTTAGGATTTGATCCCTAGTGTCCACTATGTTCTGAGATTGATGTTGCTATGACTTTGCTATGCTTAATGCTTGTCACTAGGGCCCGAGTGCCATGATTTCAGATCTGAACCTATTATGTTTTCATCAATATATGTGTGTTCTTGATCCTATCTTGCAAGTCTATAGTCACCTATTATGTATTATGATCCGTTAACCCTGAAGTGACAATAATCGGGATACTTACCGGTGATGACCGTAGTTTGAGGAGTTCATGTATTCACTATGTGTTAATGCTTTGTTCTGGTTCTCTATTAAAAGGAGGCCTTAATATCCCTTAGTTTCCGTAAGGACCCCGCTGCCACGGGAGGGTAGGACAAAAGATGTCATGCAAGTTCTTTTCCATAAGCACGTATGACTATGTTCGGAATACATGCCTACATTATATCAATGAACTGGAGCTAGTTCTGTGTCACCCTAGGTTATGAATGTTACATGATGAACCGCATCCGGCATAATTCTCCATCACCGAATCATTGCCTACGAGCTTTCCATATATAGTTCTTCGCTTATTTACTTTTCCGTTGCTATTGCTATCATCACTACAAAATACCAAAAACATTACTTTTACTATTGTTACTTTTTGCTACTGTTATCACCACTATCATATTACTTTGCTACTAAACACTTTGCTGCAGATATTAAGTTTCCAGGTGTGGTTGAATTGACATCTCAGCTGCTAATACTTGAGAATATTCTTTGGCTCCCCTTGTGTCGAATCAATAAATTTGGGTTGAATACTCTAACCTCAAAAACTGTTGCGGTCTCCTATACTTGTGGGTTATCACTGGGCCGGCACATTAATGTCGGCAAAATCTCGTGGGCCTTTAGCTGGGTCGGCCCATTATGATCCGCAAGAATCTTGTGGGCCTTTACCTGGGCCGGCCCATTATGGCACACAAAAATCTTGTGGGCCTTTAGCTGGGCCAGCCCATTATGATCCGCAAAATCTCGTGGACCTTTAGCTGGGTCGGCCCATTATGGTCCGCAAAATCTTGTGGGCCTTCAGTTGGGCCGGCCCATTTAAATTTGATGGGCCGGTCCACGTCTCAACATATCATAGGCGCGTCTCAACCATTGGCTGAGTGACACCTGTGCCAACGCGGACCTGACACGTGTCTCCTCCAGCCAATGATGATTTTACACATGGAAAATCCCCATTGGTCGGGGCTGTTAACGGGTTATTGGATCCAAAACCCGACCCGATAGCTTAACGGCGTTTCGTTACGGTGGATACCACGTGTCGGTCACCCTTGACGAAAGCACTTCTGTGACGCGCGATTTATCGTCATGGAAGTGGACACTTCCGTGATGATAATTTTGGTAATGTCATGGAACACTTCTACGACAGCACAGATATGAATATCTTGATTCTGTCATAAAATTGTCATGGATGTACACGCATGACAAAAAACGCGACCTACTATGACAAACAAGTATCATCACGGAAGTGTATTTTTTTTGTAGTGAAGATTAGCATTTGACACTCTGAGTATCGGAGAGGTATCTCTGGGCCCTCTCAGTAATGCACATCACTATAAGCCTTGCAAGAAATGTAATTAATGAGTTAGTAATGGGATGATGCATTACGGAACAAGTAAAAGAGACTTGCCGATAATGATATTGAACTAGGTATGATGATACCGATGATCGAATCTCGGGCAAGTAACATATCGATGACAAAGAGAATAATGTATGTTGTTATGCGGTTTGACCGATAAAGATCTTCATAGAATACGTAGGAGCGAATATGAGCATCTAGGTTCCGCTATTGGTTATTGATCGGAGATGTGTCTCGGTCATGTCTACATAGTTCTCGAACCCGTAGGGTCCGCACACTTAACGTTCAATGACGATTTGTATTATGAGTTATGTGTTTTGGTGTCCGAAGTTTGTTCGGAGTCCCGGATGAGATCACAGACATGAGGAGGAGTCTCGAAATGGTCGAGAGGTAAAGATTGATATATTGGAAGGTTATATACGGACACCGGAATGGTTCTGATAAGGTTCGGGGATTTTTTTAGAGTACCGGGAGGCTACCGGAACCCCCCGGGAAAGTTAATGGGCCTGATGGGCCATAGTGGAGGAGAGGAGGCAGGCCACGGGAGGAGGCGCACGCCCCCCTTGCCCCAATCCGAATTGGACAAGGGGACGGGGTGTAGCCCCCCTCATTCCTTCTCCCTCTCTCTCCCTTCCCCTTTCCCTCTCTCTGTTGGAAGGAAAGGGGGTTGAATCCTACTAGGAACGGGGTCCTAGTAGGACTCCCCCCCATGGCACGCCCCCCTTGGGCCGGCCTCCTCCTCCATCCCTCCTTTATATACGTGGGCAGGGGCACCCCAAAACACAACAATTGTTTCTTAGCCGTGTGCGGTGCCTCCCTCCACAATTTACCACCTTAGTCATGTTGTCGTAGTGCTTAGGCGAAGCCCAGCACGGATTACATCACCAACACCGTCACCACGTCGTCGTGCTAAGGAACTCTCCCTCGACACTTTACTGGATCAAGAGCTCGAGGGACGTCATCGTGTTGAACGTGTGCTGAACACGGAGGTGCCGTACGTTCGGTACTTGGATCGGTTGGATCGTGAAGACGTTCGACTACATCAACCGCGTTACTAAACACTTCCGCTTTCGGTATACGAGGGTATGTGGACACACTCTCCCCTCTTGTTTCTATGCATCTCCTAGACAGATCTTGCGTGTTCGTAGGGAATTTTTTGAATTACTACGTTCCCGAACAGTGGAATTCGAGCCAGATCTATGCGTAGATGATATATGCACGAGTAGAACACAATGAGTTGTGGGCGATAATAGCCATACTGCTTACCACCAACATCTTACTTCGATTCGGCGGTATTGTTGGATGAAGCAGCCCGGAGTGACATTACATGACCGCATTCATGAGACTGGTTCTACCGACGTGCTTCGCACACAGGTGGCTAGCGGGTGTCTATTTCTCCAACTTTATTTGAATCGAGTTTGACTACGACCAGTCCTTGTTGAAGGTTAAAACAGAACACTTCACGAAAAACCTTTGTGGTTTTGATGCGTAGGTAAGAACGGTTCTTGCTAGAATCCCATAGCAGCCACGTAAAACTTGCAACAACAAAGTAGAGGACATCTAACTTGTTTTTTGCAGGGCATGTTTTGTTGTGATATGGTCAAGACGTGATGAGATATAAATTGTTGTGTGAGATGATCATGTTTTGTAAAAGTTATCGGCAACTGGCAGCAGCCTTATGGTTGTCGCATTAATTTATGAAATGCAATCGCCATGTAATTGCTTTTCTTTATCACTAAGCAGTAGCAATAGTCGTAGAAGCAATAGTTGGCGAGACGACAACGATGCTACGATGGAGATCAAGGTGTCAAGCCGGTGACGATGGAGATCATGACGGTGCTTTGGAGATGGAGATCAAAGGCACAAGATGATGATGGCCATATCATGTCACATATTTTGATTGCATGTGATGTTTATCCTTTATGCGTCTTATTTTTCTTAGAACGGCGACAACATTATAAGATGATCCCTCACTAAATTTCGAGGTATAAGTGTGTAGCGACCAGACCTCAAACGGTCAAGTCTCTATGCCTAAGTGTCATCCCTGGATCGGTATTGCTGACACACACAATACTCGAGGATTTATTGCAGAGTTTCAATCACGCATTTATTACATCGAGAGTCACAAAAAGAGAGCTTATTACAATAATATGACTGAAGGCCATCTAAAAAGATAACTGCAGAAGTGTTGAAGATAAATGAGTCCATCCAACTCCACGGTAAAACTGAGTGCACGACAACGACCTAGCGCACCTTACTCCTCGTCTGAAAATTCTGCAACATATACGTTGCAGCCCGTGTAGGTCAGCACATGGAATATGCTGGCAAGATAACACTATACAACAATGAACAAAATAACAGCTATGACTACATGCATATATGGTTGGTGGAGGCTCTATGGTTATCATTTGCATAAAGCTAGTTTTTCCCTACAACAAAGGAATATATTTTATTTAACTACAAAGTTTGTTGAAAACATTGAGAAGGTAACCCCAACTCAATCCCAAAATTAAAAGTTATAACTAGACAAATTAATTAAGAAAAGTGATGAGATCAACATAATAATTCAAGCACCAGATACTCAAGATGTCCATAACCGGGGACACGGCTAACCATGATTAGTTTGTACACTCTGTGGAGGTTTGTGCACTTTTCCCCACAAGTCTCTATCTCCTTCGTTAAATTTCTCACACTATGTGATGTTTGAGAAACGGATGACCAAGACACAGTCTTTCAGAAGCATTAACTCTTTATGATGGGTAGACAGTACCACCTACATCCCCTACATCTACTAGTCTACCACTGAAAGAGGTCACACAACATACTCAACTATGCCAGAGCCCATAATGGCTTGTGGCTGCACACGGAAGTTTCCAGCATGAATAACATTATGATCCCTTTGAGCCTGGGTGGCAAACCATAGGATGATCACACGGGTTCCCCGGGATCTCCTTGCACAACACTGGTATATCCCCAGGTGCCCACAACCAATCCACCCAGATGTGTATTAAAGTAGCCACCTTAAGTTAAACCTTAGTTAATAGTCACTCTCACATCTTTCATGAAATCTCTCAAAACCAGTCCACGTCTACGAGCATAGCATAGCAGGATAAGCATAACGTAGTAACACCCAAGGTTTGAATAAAAGGCAACAGGTTCCTACCTCATCAACTACTTCCCAAATACCCACATGTTATCAAATCCTACTCAATGAAATGTTTGAGGGTTGAAACTAATGCATAAAAATTGGGTAATAAAGGGATATGATCAAAGTGTTACTTGCCTTGCTGACGATCGGAAAACCCTAGAGATTCATAGTAGCAAGCCTCGCACTCCGGAAACTCTATCGTTAACAAACAATAACATACATAAGCACTCAAGCATAAGATTCAAAGTTAAAACCCAAAAGAAAAGAATTAAACTAAAATTTCAAGTGAAGAGCTTCGATGTGCAAAAAGAATCAATCGAATCGGAGTTACGAAACTCAAACTACGATCAAAAGAAGTTCAAATTCAAATCTGCTAGAAACGAAAGTTTGAATTTTCAAAATCATGTTCAAGTTGATTATATGGACAGAGGAGAACAAGACGAAGATTTTGGCGTTGGTTTCACTGGATTTGAACAAACGAGCAAAAATTAGCGAAGGTTTAAAGATCAGGGACTAATCTGCGATAAAAGTAATTACAGATAGGTACGGCTAGCATATCTTAGTGCTTCGCATGCACGCTTTCGCCCTACAGTATTTTACGATGAATTAATTAAGTGGGTAAACAAAATTACATAAGCACACACTTTCGCCTTATAGACTTACCTTTGGAGCTTTCTCCTCGCTCCAAGTACTTAATTGATGTCAGCATACCATTATTAGTAGGAAAAATCACAGCTGATTGGTTTGTCACTTCATCATCCGAAGAAGACGAGTAACTCAAATGCGTCACACATGTCGGCTCGCGTATAAATACACCTGTCTGAGTCAGTGGCATGCCATTGGGCCCAGTTCTGTGGGACTTATTATTTTCATCGACCACTGTATTATTTAAAGTTGAACCAATAGTCAGATAATACAAATATATGCAAACAGATTGTTCCACCAAGCGATAAGGGACAAGATAGCAACCTTTTTTGTTTTCCTTTATTGCTTTGTTGGCACGAGGATTGTAACATTTGGGCGCAAGACCTGATTATTTCTCCCCAAAACAGAAGAGTATGAGGTTAGCCAAATGAATTAAAAGCTCAAAATATAAAAGCCAATAGGAATGTTATATGTAATCTAACAAGAATACTATTCTTTGCCAAAAGACAACATGATAATTTGTTTTAAGCCAACGACATGTATGACAAATTTAGAGCAATTTATATTTAGATCTGAAATTGCACATATGATAAATTTCATCATCATCAAGTAACAATATGAATAAAACAAATGATATGCACATGTATGGTAGCCAAAAACTACAAATCAGAACATAGTAGTATACATAAGTGATCAAGTATGAATTTTTCACAGCATTTCCATAGAACCTATCACAATAATTTCCAAGCATGTCTAATAATAGGCTTCACAACTTCCAGTCAACAGTGGGAGTATGAAGCATGATGCACTCGCACATACTGAATATTCAGACTAACTCACCCAGTATGTCCTGACCTTGTGATTATTCAGTTTCACACCTAAATCCAAGGGTTTCTCCTGGAGACTTCTAATTTCTGAGCTTGATGAGTATCTTTTGGACCTGCCATGTTGATCGTCATTTTAAAAATCAGTGATTCGGTGAGAAAAAAATTCCAATTGTAGTTGGAGCTGCCACTGAGTATTTATGTGCATATTTAGTACCAATGCATATTTACTATTTGGTTAACTTAAGCAACTATACTTCAAGATTTCAATTGTAAGCAATATCGCAATACAAGTATAATGTGGTACTACAAAAGTATAAGATCAATTGACAAGAATGTGGCTATCTGTGGTCCAGCAATCTATGCCAATAGATGAATAAAAAATCAAACTGCTATTATATTCGCTAATTATCAGTGCTAGCATTTATTGTGTAAAAATCATATTAGAATAGAAGTGGGCTAGCATAGCAATCTAAGCATAGTAAACCATTCCTCTAGTATTAATATTGGAAAAAGGTAATGGTGCTTGATCTCCTAATCAGATCAGTTATTTCGGTCATTGCACATCTACAATTGCACAAGTAAGAAGATCCACCCATACCTTGGTCCTTCATGAAGTAGAACAGAAGACGAAGTCCTCACAATCCGTTCAATCTGAAGAATGTCGTGACCAGCGTTTGGCTTCTTTGGGTGCACCAGTGAGAGTCCCATTTGCTTTATATTCGTCTTCAATAGTAGTTTCTAGACAGCTCCACATTGGCGCGCGGATTTGAACTCAGAGTGCTATATATATATATATATATATATATATATATATATATATATATATATATATATATATATATATATATATATATATATGGGCCTGCAAGGATGGTTTCTAGACAGTTCCGCCTGGGTGCGCGGGTTTGGCAGAAAATTTGAATTTGGGAGGGGGCATGGGTGGACAGGATGACAGTAGCCAAGAATAGCGCGCCGGTGGGGAAGGGCAAGGAGTAGTATGTGGCGGCGCCGCCGCCGCTGTGAATGAGCAGCT
>NC_041392.1:274551918-274570924 GCF_002162155.2 Triticum dicoccoides | reverse complement strand
GAAGAGGCAGAAGATCCGTCGGCGGTGGACCAGCGGCGGCCAGCGGCGGAGGAGACGGGTGAGACGGCGGAGGGGACGGCAAGGGGGAGAGAGGTGGCAGTGATGATCTACGCTAAGCCTGCAGCAGGAGAGGAGGAGGCAGTACATGCGTCGTTAGGCAGACGGCGGCGGCGGCCTGCTTGCCGAGGTTGGCATCGGATGAGACGGGGAAGGGGCAGAGCCACAGAGGAGATGGCGAGGAGGATGGGGTCGTCGCGGCGGTGAGAGGTGGGGCTGGTAGAAGGCATAAGGCGGGGGGAGGGGGGTAGGGATTGAACGGCGCCGGCAGCTGCCACATTGCTGGATCGATTCCAGCGCTGCCGGCGGCAGTTCGTACGGTGCCTCCCGTTCTGGAGAGGAGACGGATAAGGTCGATAGTTGTTTTTTTACTTGGTGGGGGTGGGGCAGAGACTCGAACAGAAAACTGAGGGGGCTTATCTGCAAATGTGTGATGCAGCGGGTGTTTTTTGCAAAATGTACCATAGATTGATTACAATGCGTTGGATGCAGATCCAATGGTTGAAATTGAAGCAAGGCAGGCACACCATCATCACCAACTCGTATTTTTATAGGAGTAGAGATATTGTCTTCTCTCAATATTTTATTTATTTTCGAAATAATCGGAAAAGTAATTTCAAATAAAAATTACTTTGATCCAATTTACCAATGTTGAAAAAAATCAAAAATGGAATTTATGAAAAACCTCCAACTCTCTCAAATGGTCCTTGAGTTGCTTAAGGCCTCTAGGATCAAAATGTCCCAACAAAACCAAATAAAATGCAAAGAGCATGGATGCGAATGATGACCTAATGATTAACATCCAAATTAAAAATTGGGATGTTACAAACCTACCCCCCCCCCCCCGCCTTAAGATGAATCTCGCCCTCGAGATTTGGTTTAGCTAGCAAATAGGTGTGGGTGGTCTTTCCGTAGGTATTCTTCTCGCTCACAAGTGGCTTCTTCCTCGGTATGGTGGCTCCACTAAACTTTGCAAAATTTGATGACCTTGTTGCGTGTAACTCGGCTGGCAAACTCGAGAATCTTGACGGGCTTCTCATCGTAGGTTAGGTCACTCTCTAACTGAATTGCTTCCAGGGACATTGTATCTCTCAGAGGAATATCGGCCATCTCGGCATGGCACTTCTTTAACTGGGAAACATGAAACACATCATGAACTCTTGACAAACCTTCGGGTAATTCCAGCTTGTAGGCCACTTCTCCCATACGTTGCAAAACTCGGTAAGGTCCTACAAATCTAGGGGCTAACTTTCCCTTGACTCCAAATTGTTTAACTCCTTGAAGTGGTGATACACGGAGATATGCTATGTCCCCAATTTCGTAGGCTACCTCCTTGTGTTTAGTACTGGCATAACTCGTCTGCCTAGACTGAGCTACCTTTAGTCTATCATGAATTAACTTAACCTTCTCTTCAGACTATTTAATTAAATCTGGTCCGAACAACTGACGGTCTCCCACTTCATCCCACATCAATGGTGTCCTGCACCTTCTTCCATACAAGGCTTCAAAAGGGGTCATCCTCAAACTAGCCTGGTAACTGTTGTTATATGAGAACTCTGCATAAGGAAAATTATCATCCCAACTAGATCCATAATCTAGTGCACAAGCTCTCAGCATGTCCTCTAGAATCTGATTGACTCTCTCGATTTGTCCATCTGTCTACGGATGAAAGGTTGTACTGAACTCTAGCCTGGTACCCAAAGTCTGGTGTAACTGATTCAAAACTTTGAGGTAAACTGTGTTCCTCTATCTAATACAATGGTCCTCGGAACTCCACACAGACATCCGATCCTGGTCATATATATCTTGGACAACTTCGCACTCGTATAGGTGGTTTTCACGGGGATAAAGTGTTCCACTTTGGTCAAGCGATCAACTACTACCCAGATGGAGTCATAACCTGATCTTGTCTTGGGTAATCTGGTGATAAAATCCATTCCAAGCTTATATCACTTCCATTCGGGTATCAGCATAGGCTGAAGTAATCCTGCTGGCTTCTGATGTTCTGCCTTAACTCTTCGACAGACGTCGCACACGGCTACATACTCGGCAGTATCCTTCTTCATACCTGTCCACCAGAAATGTTCCTTCAAATCCAAGTACATCTTTGTGTTTCCGGGGTGAATCGAGTATGGCAAGTCATGAGCTTCCTGAAGTATTAACTTCCTGATCTCTGGGTCATTAGGCACATAAATATGGTCCTCAAACCATAAAGTTTCGTGTTCGTCCTCACGAAAACCCTTGGCTTTTCCTTCACTCATCTTCTCCTTTATCTCAGCAATCTCCTTATCAGTCTTCTGGGCTTCTCGAATCTTTCCCAATAGCATGGACTGCACTTCCAAAGCTGCAACAAAACCTCTCAGAACTATCTCCATCTGTAGTTCTCTGAGATTGTATGTTAACTCCGGTAGTAAACCTCCGGTTACTAGAGTATTTACATAACTCTTGCGGCTTAAAGCGTCTGCTACAACATTGGCCTTTCCTGGATGATAGTGTAACTTCGTATCATAATCCTTTATGATCTCCAACCATCTCCTTTGCCTGAGGTTCAACTCCTTCTGCGTGAGAATGTACTTCAAACTCTTATGATCCGTGTATACATCACAACGGTTTCCAATAAGAAAATGTCTCCAGGTCTTGAGCGCATGCATTACGGCTAATAACTCCAAATCATGCGTAGCATAATTCAACTCATGAGGTCGAAGCTGTCATGAGGCATATGAAACAACTCTTCTGTCTTGCATAAGGACACCCCCAAGTCCTAGGCGAGAAGCGTCACAATAAACTGAAACTTCAGTTCGGTTTTATATCAATTCGGGGTGGAAAAACCGGTGGCGACGGTGTCTAGCTCCGGCGAGCGGCCGCAGCGGCTCGGGTGGCACCGGCGGTAGCGGTGGCAGGCGGTGTCGGCGACGGGGAGTGGCGCGGAGGCGGTAGCGTGCGGCTGTTGCGGCGGTGGCAGCGGGCGGCGGTGGCTGAGGAGAGAGAGGGGCGGCGGCTTTTAAAAGGGGGCGGCTCGGCTTGGGCGAGGGGGCGACGACGGCGGAGGAGTCCGAGCCAGACTCCTCGGGCGGCAGCGGCACGTGCTGGAGGCGGACTCCGGGGAGGCGTCGGCGCGCATGGGCTGGCTGGGCTTCGGGCCAGTCGGTCCGAAAAGTTTTTTAAAAATAATTTCGCCTGAACTAAAAAATCCGAAAATAAATACAAATCCTAAAGTCCCAAAAACTATTTTCACGGTCCTCTACTAATATTTAGGACAACATGAACATTTTTCTGGGCTAAAAATGCAATTTTTCCCTAATTTACTCTAATAAAACTCAAATAAAAATTCAAATAAAGTAAATGTATTTATTTAAAATTAAATTTCCATTATTTCCTCTATTTTGAAGAAGTCATATTATCTTCTCTCAGTATTTTATTTATTTCGAAATAATCGGAAAAATAATTTCAAATAAAAATCACTTTGATCCAATTTACCAATTTCGAAAAATTCAAAAATGGAATTTTATGAAAAACCCCCAACTCTCTCAAATGGTCCTTGAGTTGCTTAAGGCCTCTAGGATCAAAATGCACCATTGCTACAGTTCGTCGTGCCGAGACACCACATGATGATCAGGTGTGATAAGCTCTACGTTCACATACAATGGGTGCATGCCAGTTTTGCACGTGCAGAATACTCGGGTTAAACTTGACAAGCCTAGCATATGCAGATATGGCCTCGGAACACTAAGACCGAAAGGTCAAACGTGAATCATATAGTAGATATGATCAACATAGTGATGTTCACCATTGAAAACTACTCCATCTCACGTGATGATCGGACATGGTTTAGTTGATATGGATCACGTGATCATTTAGATGACTAGAGGGATGTCTATCTAAGTGGGAGTTCTCAAGTAATATGATTAGAACTTTAATTTATCATGAACTTAGTACTTGATAGTTTTTGCATATCTATGTTGTAGATCAATAGCTCGAGTATAGCTCCTCTGTTTTATTTTTTAATATGTTCCTAGAGAAAACTAAGTTGAAAGATGGTAGAAATGATGTAGATTGGGTCCGTGATCTGAGGATTATCCTCATTGTTGCACAGAAGAATTATGTCCTTGATGCACCACTAGGTAACAGACCTATTGCAGGAGCAGATACAGATGTTATGAACGTTTGGCAAGCTCGATATGATGTCTACTTGATACATTAGTGCACCATGCTTTACAGCTTAAAACTGGGACTTCAAAAACGTTTTGAATGCCATGGAGCATATGAGATGTTCCAAGGGTTGAAATTAGTATTTCAGACTCATGCCCGTGTCGACAGGTATGAGACCTCTGATAGTAGTTTGCTTACAAGATGGAGGAGAATAGCTCAACCAGTGAGCATGTGCTCAGATTGTCTGGGTACTACAATTGCTTGAATCAAGTGGGAGTTAATCTTCCAGATAAGATAGTGATTGACAAAGTTCTCTAGTCACTATCACCAAGTTGCTAGAACTTCATGATGAACTATAATATGCAAGGGATGAACAAAACAATTCCCGAGCTCTTCGCAATGCTAAAGGCTGCGGAGGTAGAAATCAAGAAAGAGCGTCAAGTGTTGATGGTTAACAAGACCACTAGTTTCAAGAAAAAGGGAAAAGGGAAGAAGGGGAACTTCAAGAAGAATAGCAAGCAAGTTGCTGCTCTCGTGAAGAAACCCAAAGCTAGACCTAAGCCTGAAACTGAGTGCTTCTACTACAAAGGGAATGGTCACTGGAAGCAGAACTACCCCAAATACTTGGCGGATAGGAAGGATGGCAAAGTGAACAAAGGTATATGTGATATACATGTTATTGATGTGTACTTTACTAGTGTTCATAGTAACCCCAGGGTATTTGATACCGGTTTAGTTGCTATCATTAGTAACTTGAAACAGGAGTTGCAAAATGAACAGAGACTAGTTAAGGGTGAGATGACGATGTGTGTTGGAAGTGATTCCAAGGTTGATAAGATCACCATCACACACTGCCTCTACCTTCGGGATTAGTTTTGGACCTAAATAAATGTTATTTGGTGTTTGCGTTGAGCATGAATATGATTGGATAATGTTTATTGCGATACAATTATTCATTTAAGTCAGGGAATAATTGTTGTTCTGTTTACATGAATAAAACCTTCTATGGTCATACACCCAATGTAAATGGTTTAGTGAATCTCGATCATAGTGATACACATATTCATAATATTGAAGCCAAAAGATGCAAAGTTGATAATGATAGTGCAACATATTTGTGGCACTGCCGTTTTGATCATATTGGTGTAAAGCGCATGAAGAAACTCCATGCAGATGGGCTTTTTTGAATAACTTGATTATGAATCATTTGATACTTGCGAACCATGCCTCATGGGCAAGATGACTGAAACTCCGTTCTCCGAAACAATGGAGCGAACCATTGACTTATTGGAAATAATACATATCGATGTATGGGGTCCAATGAGTGTTGAGGCTCATGGCGGGTATCGTTATTTTCTAACCTTCACAGTTGATTTGAGCAGATATAGGTATATCTACTTAATGAAACACAAGTCTGAATCATTTTGAAAAGTTCAAAGAATTTCAGAGTGAAGTGGAGAATCATCGTAACAAGAAAATAAAGTTTATGCGATCTGATCGCAGAGGCGAATATTTGAGTTACGAGTTTTGGCCTTCATTTAAAGCAATGAGTAATAGTTTCACAACTTATGCCACCAGGAACACCACAGCGTAATGGTGTGTCCGAACGTCGAAACCGTACATTTATTCGATATGGTGCGATCTATGATGTCTCTTACCGATTTACCGCTATCGTTTTGGGGGTTATCCATTAGAGACAGTTGCATTCACGTTAAATAGGGCACCATCTAAATCCGTTGAGACGACACCATATGAACTATGGTTTGGCAAGAAACCAAAGATGTCGTTTCTTAAAAGTATGGGGTTGCGGTGCTTATGTGAAAAAGTTTCAAACTGATAAGCTCGAACCCAAATCGGAGCAGTGCGTCCTCATAGGATACCCAAAAGAAACTGTTGGGTACACCTTCTATCACAGATCCAAAGGCAAGATGTTTGGATCCTTTCTAGAGAAGGAGTTTCTCTCGAAAGAAGTGAGTGGGAGGAAAATAGAACTTGATGAGGTAATTGTACTTTCTCCCGAATTGGAAAGTAGTTCATCACAGAAATCAGTTCAAGTGATTCCTGCACCAATTAGTGAGGAAGCTAATGATGATGATCATGAAACTTTAGATCAATACCGAACCTCGTAGGTCAACCAGATTACGGTCCGCACAAGAGTGGTGCGATAATCCTGTTCTGGAAG
Organism: Triticum dicoccoides; assembly: GCF_002162155.2. NCBI lineage: Eukaryota > Viridiplantae > Streptophyta > Magnoliopsida > Poales > Poaceae > Triticum > Triticum dicoccoides. The sequence continues at coordinate 274,564,536 of NC_041392.1, read as the reverse complement.
TCATTTTACTAGACCATGACAAACCTACAAACTATGATGATGTGATGATGAGCCCAAATTCCGCGAAATGGCTTGAGGCCATGAAATCTGAGATGAGATCCATGTATGAGAACAAAGTATGGACTTTTATTGACTTGCCCGATGATCAGCGAGCCATTGAGAATAAATGGATCTTCAAGAGGAAGACAGATGCTGATAGTAGCGTTACTATCTACAAAGATTGAATTGTCTCAAAAGGTTTTCAACAAGTTCAAGGTGTTGACTACGATGAGATTTTCTCACTTGTATCGATGCTTAAAAGTCTATCAGAATCATGTTAGCAGTTGCCGCATTTTATGAAATCTGGCAAATGGATGCCAAAACCGTATTCCCTAATGGATTTATTAAAGAAGAGTTGTATATGATGCAACCAGAAGGTTTTCTCAATCCTAAAGGTGCTAACAAAGTGTGCAAGCTCTAGTGATCCATCTATGGACTGGTGCAAGCATCTCGGAGTTGGAATATACGTTTTGATGAGTTGATCAAAGCATATATTTTTATACAGACTTGCGGTCAAGCCTGTATTTACAAGAAAGTGAGTTGGAGCGCTACGACCTTTCTGATAGGTATATGTGAATGACATATTATTGATCGGAAATGATGTAGAATTTTCTGGAAAGCATAAAGGAGTGTTTGAAAGGAGTTTTACAAAGAAATACCTCAGTGAGGCTACTTACATATTGGGCATCAAGATCTATAAAGATAGATCAAGATGCTTGATAAGACTTTTGGTGTGTACATACCTTGATAAGATTCTGAAGGAGTTCAAAATGGATCAGTTAAAGAAGGAGTTCTTGCCTAAGTTGTAAGGTATGAAGTTGAGTAAGACTCAAAACATGACCACGGCAGAAGATAGAGAGAGAATGAAAGTCATTCCCTATGCCCCAGCCATAAGTTCTATAAATAGTGATCCAGGAGTAGATCACTTCGCAGCGGCCAAAATTATCCTTAGAGGACTAAGGAAATATTTCTCAGTTATGGAGGTGATAAAGAGTTCATCATAAAGAGTTACATCGATGCAAGTTTTAACATTGATCTAGATGACTTTGAGTCTCAATATGGATACATATTAAAAGTGGGAGCAATTAGCTAAAGTAGCTCCATGCAGAGCATTGTAGACATAGAAATTTGCAAAATACATACGAATCTGAATGTGGCATACCCGTTGACTAAACTTCTCTCACAAGCAAAACATGATCACACCTTAGTACTCTTTGGGTGTTAATTGATGTCTACTACACAACCTTCTTCTTGTAGACGTTGTTGGGCATCCAAGTGCAGAGGTTTGTAGGACAGTAGCAAATTTCCCTCAAGTGGATGACCTAAGGTTTATCAATCCATAGGAGGCGTAGGATGAAGATGGTCTCTCTCAAGCAACCCTACAACCAAATAACAAAGAGTTTCTTGTGTCCCCAACACACCCAATACAATGCTAAATTGTATAGGTTCACTAGTTCGGCGAAGAGATGGTGATACAAGTGGTAGATGGATGGTAGCACTACAAAAAAGACACATCCGTGTCATTTTGGGCCGAACGAATTTTTTTTCTGTCATACATATGACACTTCTATGAAGATAATTGTGACAAAACCCGGTATCATCATAGATGTGGTGGGCTCATACTTCTATGACAAAAAATCAAGACAGAAAATGGGATTTTCGTCCTGGGCGGGCCAGAGATGCAGCTGCATGACATTCTTTGGGCCGTCCATGACGGGAAAAACCGTGGTAGAAGCGAGGGGGAGGAAAATTTCGGGGAGTTCCCGGTTACGGTGGGAGGTCGGGGGCCGAGCGATGCGCGTTTCTCTCGTACATGTACGCGCGTGTGTGCGAGGCATTGGCTCTAACTAAACCCGAGCGAGGCGTTGGGCTCTAACTAAACCCGAGCGATCGCACTGCATGCTACGCGTTACTGAACCCGAGCGATCGATCGATGGCTGTTAACTGAACCCGATCGAGCGATTCCTTCGCTACTGCTGCTAACTGAAGCCGATCGATGCTGCCTCTGGATGAACAGTGAGCGTTGCGGGGGGGGTTCGGATGAACAGTTCCCGATGGGGGTGGATGAACAGGACCCCGTGGTGTTGCCTTTGGATGAACATGACCCCGGTCGATCGAGCCGGTTGGGGCTGGATGAACAGGACCCCATGGAGGGTTGGATGAATAGGACCACCCCGTGGAGGGAAGGATGAACAGTAGATGGTGGAGGGTAGGATGAACAGTAGCCCATGGACGGGTGGTTGAACAGGAGCCCGTGGAGAGGGCTGGTTGAACAGTAGCCGGTGGAGTAGCGCGCGGTGGAGGCTGGATGAACAGGAGCCCGTGGATGAACAGTCGCAGGTGGAGGCTGGAGGAGGTCAACGGTGAATGAACAGTAGCTCGTGGAGGCTGGAGGGGGTCGACGGTGGAGATGAACAGTATCCCGTGGAGTCTCGTTTTGCGGTACGCCACACCCCTCCCGATGAACAAGACCCCCGTTTCGACCGTAGCGCTCCAACACAAGTCCGTTTCGTCCGTTTTGCGGTACGCCACACCCCTCCCGATCAACAGGACCCCCGTTTCGACCGTAGGAGGTCTGTTTCCTCCGTTTTGCTGTACGCCAGACCCCTCCCGATCAACAGGACCCCGTTCCGAACATAGGAGGTCCGTTTCCTCGGTTGTGCGGTACGCCAGGCCTCGTTTCCATCGCATGTTCCGTCCAAGCCCTCCCGATGAACACGACCATGCATTCCGTTCCGACCCAGCCGGTTGGCTCCCACGCGTTCCGTTGCCTCCCCATGAACATGACGCATTATGTTGCCTCCCCATGAACACGACGATGCTGTTTCTCCATTCCGACCCAGCCATGTCAACGAGCCCTTGCCATACATATGCGCGAGTAGGCGTTCGAGACCCCGCCCGTATGTACACATACAAGGCCATATTTTCTTTCTTGCACCCTGGTCGCCTCTACTACGACACGTGCGCGCCTCTACATCCACCAGTATATATGTACGTACACGTTCGCGACCAGAATGACAACGCTACGTACGCTTCGACCAGGTGGGTCCCGACTGTTAGGCACTTCCTTGCGTGCAAAGATGTAGCTGGTGGGTCCCAGCAGTCAGGGGGCGAAATACGGTGGCCCGTCCGGTGGGTCCCCGCTATTAGGTGGAGGAATAATTATTTTGCATGTAATAAGGAGGCACTTCCTTGCTGTGGCCGTGGACCCAGCTGTCAGCCTCTCCACATACAGTCCACGTCCGATGGAAGCCGTTCCTTGACCACGTTGACCACGCCGCGCCGAGAGCACCAGGGCGGTGGACGACGGCGAGGCCTAGGAAGGGGACGACGCAGAGCCGGGGAAGACACGGTAGTGGATGCCCACACGTAGAGGAGTACGAGGGCACTGGTTCGCTGTGGTGTGAGGCTGCTGTCGCCGCAGAGTAACAGGGGGTGTGGGTGGGTAGAGGGATGGCCTGGCCAGCGGTGGGAGTAGTAGGGTGCGGTGAGGCTTCCGCCGCATCGCATCCGGGCATGGGAGGCAGGAACACGAATCGTATGGTCACTGGAGCTAGAATCGTGCATATTGACTAAGTTGACAAAGCCCTCCGTCCCCGTCAACTTAGTAGGCCCACAAGTCAGCCTGCCATTATACTGGATCCCAGCTAACAGGGGGAGTATTCATTTTTTGTGCGTAATAAGGAGGCACTTCCTTGCGTGCGAAGATATAGCTGGTGGGTCCGAGCTGTCAGCGGCGGTAACGTTTTTTTCGCGAAATACAAAGGCCCTTTTGGTGGGTCCCTGATGTCAGGTGGAGGAATCATTATTTTGCGCGTAATAAGGAGGCATTTCCTTGCGTCCAACCATGGACCCAGCTGTCGGCCTCTCCACGTACCGTCCACTTCAGATGCATGTCGGCCGTTGACCATGTTGACTAGGCCGCGCCGAGAGCACCAGGGCGGTGGACGACGGTGAGGCCTAGGAAGGGAACGACACGGAGGCAGGGCAGACTCGGCAGTTGTTTCCCACGCGGAGGGGAGTACGACTGTATGAGGGTTTACTGGTTCGTCTGTCGTCGCCGGAAAATAACAGCAGGTGTGGGTGAGTAGAGGGATGGCTAGGCCATCGATGGGAGTACGGTGGGGCGGTGAGGCCTGCGCGGCAGCACAGCCGGCCGCGGGGAGGAGGGAGCAGGCAGTCCCGCCGGCACTTATTTGAGCGGCTGGAGCAGGAAGAGCAGAGATTGAAGAAGCACGACGGCCGTTGGATGGACATCCAACAGTCACTGCTTGTGCGTCAACCTTTTTTTAGGAAAGCCTCAAATCTGCCATTATTTCTAATAATTTTCAGCCCATTTGCTAATTCTTAAGGTTTTTTTTGGTGCCCATATTCTTTTTGTTAGCATTACAGCCCAAATTGTGGCCACGGTTAAAAAATTATACGAAATTTTGCATATTTCGGTGCGGTCCGAACTGTTTTTAATCCTGAAATTTTGACTCACATTCAAACTGATTTTTAAAAAAATATATATCAATATAAAATCCAACAAATTCTCCACGCATAAAAATTAATGTAATTTAAAATCTTGAAATGAAAAAAAGATATTTGAAACTAATTGCCGGTTTGATGTGTTTTAAAAATGTACAGCCCATTTCTCATTACTGATGGGCCATTTTCTCGGCCAGCCGAATGAAAGCTCTCCTCGTCTTGAAAGATTTGCAGCCCAACAGGCCTGACAAAGCGACTTACTTGGCAAATCACAAAAAACTGGGCTGTGGCCGTGGACCCAGCTGTCAGCCTCTCCACGTACAGTACTCTTCCGATGGAAGTTGTTCCTTGACCACGTTGACCACGCCACGCGGAGAGCACCACGGCGGTGGACGACGGCGAGGCCTAGGAAGGGGACGACACGGAGCCGGGGAAGATGCGGCAGTGGAAGCCCGTGCGGAGAGGAGTACGAGGGTTCACTGGTTCGGCTGTGGTGTGAGGCTGCCGTCGCCGCAGGGCCTGGCCGGCGGTGGGAATAGTAGAGGGCGGAGAGGACTCCGCGGCAGCACAGCCGGCCACGGGAGGCAGGAGCATGCGGCACGACTGGCGCTGCTTTGGGCGGCTGGAGCAAGAAGACCAGAGGTTGAAGAAGCACTACGGCCGTTGGATGGACATCGTACGGTCACTAGAGCTAGAATCATTCATATTGACTAAGTTGACAAAGCCCTCCGTCCCCGTCAACTTTGTTGGCCCACAAGTCATCCTCCCACTATGGTGGGTCCCATCTAGCAGGGGTATTCATTTTTTGTGCGTAATAAGGAGGCACTTCCTTGCGTGTGAAGATATAGCTGGTGGGTCCGACATGTCAGCGGGGGGAACGTTTTTTCGTGAAATATAGAGGCCCTTCCGGTGGGTCCCAGCTGTCAGGTGGAGGAATCATTATTTTGCGCGTACAGTCCACGGCCGATGGATGTCGTTCATTGACCAAGTTGACCAGGCCGCGCCGAGAGCACCATGGCGGTGGACGACGACGAGGCCTAGGAAGGGAACGACACGGAGCCGGGGAAGACTCGGCAATGGTTGCCCACGCGGTGGGGAGTACGAGGGTTTACTGGTCCGGCTGCCATCGCCGGAAAATAACAGGAGGTGTGGGTGAGTAGAGGAATGGCCTGGCCAGCAATGAAGTAGGGTGGGGCGGTGCGGCCTGTGCGGCAACACAGCCGGCCATGGGAGGCGGGAGCAGGCAGTCCCATCGGAGCTGGTTTGGGCGGCTGGAGCAAGAAGATGAGATATTGAAGAAGCAGCACTGCCGTTGGATTAACATCCAACGGTCACTACTGCTAGAATCGTTTGTGGACTAAGTTGACAAAGCCAAAGTACACGTCAACCTAGTAGACCCACAAGTCAGCCTCCAAATCTGTCCCAAACAGCATACGGCCCAAAATTTCTAGCCAGATTCAAATTAATTTTAAATCTAAATATACCTTAATTTAAATTCAATGAAATTTTACCCGCACAAAAACAATGAAATTTAAAATATCAAAATCCAAAAGAAAACAGTATTTTGGAACTAATTGTCTGTTTGCTGTATTTTTTTCATTTTATAGCCCATTTATTATTACTTATAGCCCATTTCTTATTACTTATAGCCCATTTTCTGGGGAAAATGCATCCCTCCTCATCTTGAAAGATTTCCGGCCCAGCAGGGCGTAGAAAAGCAAGTAGGCCTACGTTGGTTATTCTGCAAAAAACAAAATAGCTGGCTAGCAATTTTCAGAAAGGAAAAAAACAAACTGGGACTGGGCTGACCATGTGCTAAACATATGAAATAAAAGCCTGGACTAGACGGGCCACGGGTCCCGCACAACCCAGTTGATACCCTTCTCCGTCCCGATAAAACAAAATTACTGCGCGCTGCTGGGTCCCTACTGTCATCCTCACCATGTACAGTCATCTCCTTATTCCTCTTGGTTGTTGACCATGTTGACAACACCAGAGGGCGGCGCCGTGGTGAGCGAACCAAGGCGGAGGACGATGGTGAGGCCTCAGACGAGAACGAATAGGAGCCGGGGCAGATCACAGCTAGTCGTGGGAGGCGGGAGTAGGCGGTCCCGCCGGCACTGGTTTGGCTTTGGCGGCTCGAGGAAGAAGAGACTGAAGAAATGCGACAGACGTTGAATGTCAATCCAACGGTCAAGGTTGGCACAATCGTTTTGTTGACTAAGCGGACACCAAGTAGCATACTTTTTTATATATAGGAAGAAAACTGCGAGGAAAATGCGTTCGTCTGTCGTCCTCCTCACAGGGAACGTTCGCCACATAAGTGACTAGCACCCTTGGTTTTCAACTAAGAGGTCTTGGGTTCGAGTCCCGGGAACTCTCAATTTTGTCCTCCTTCCTTCCTCGCAAAAAAAGGGAAATAAAATCAAAGACTTGGGAAGGCGTACAGAACAAGCTAGTGTACCAGTAATGAGACGTTGCTGAGTTTTAGAAAAAAGAAAGACGTGTTCCTGTAGCTGGTTCGAATCCAAACCTAGACTATGACTATATATGGTGCTATGCTACTCTGCAAGTAATGAAACTGACATATCCAATGTTCGCTTCTCCTCTTCTCTACTTACTCTGCCTAGCAACAGAAGCTCTGGCCGCAGCAACCATGTCCGCTGGCTGCTCGTCCACCTGCTCTTCAGCAGGCAACAACCAGATATGCGCCAAGTCGCAACCCGTACCATCGCCTATGGGTCTCATCACACCCTCACCGGCACGCGCACCGCAACCGATTGCTCATCGCAACCCGCTGCCGTTGTTGTGGTGCCATTGCTGCAAATCATGCAGAGTCATCCGTCACATCTCAACCACAGTCTGCAACCCTGGCTGAGTCTTCTACAAATGCCCGAATCATGGGGTAATAATATGTTTAAGTGTTGTTCTGCTGCTTTTAGTTGCTGATTTTTTTAATAGTGTGGTTGATGATCTACCAATTTGATTCGTGCAGAAAAGGGAAGATTCGTGTGATTTGTATTTCTGGGAAGTTGCTGATGTGGGGGAATGCAACTACGCTGATTATTTGGTTAGCCGAGGAATCCCAATATCAGCAGGTTGGGGTGTTGGACAAGTAACTGAAGGAACGGCAGAAGAGGAAGATGCAGAGCAGAAGCTTAAAGATGCAGTTCCTCTGATCATGGCCAAGCAACAGCTACTGAACGGCCTTGACAGCAATGAGGAGATGAAAGAGCTTGTGAAGATAATGGGCAAAATCGATGTGCTCTGTAGGATGATTTATCTTTATTTGCAGTGTATGTAGCACTCGTGATGTATTCAGTGGCTACGACATGAGCACTTTGCTGAAACTAGTAATGAATGAAACCTGTGTAGCAGGTTGGGTGTAGTGTTGTGAACATCTAATGATTTCTATTAACGGAAATCAGGGGGGTATCCCCTTTTGCTCATATAAATAAATAAATAGCAGAGGCCCTGTCGGGTCAGCTTTGTTCTCATTCGAAGACGTCGAGCAAATTGCAGTCCAATAGCAAACTATGTCATCAAATTCAAGTTTCACAGCCAAATATGAGTACAACTAAACAACAATGTCATCATGTTTTAGTTGTCATACAATCACCAAACACAAATCAACATACATAACAAGTGATGTTCTCACAGCGAAATACTAAACAACATGTTCATCAGGTTTCAGTTGTCATAGAAAACACAATTTCACATAGTAGATAAAAAAACATCTTCTGACAGGAAAATACGACAAAAGCAATGTAATCATCATCCGCAGCAGCAGTGTCAACATCTTCGCCATGTGTATCAGTCTGAATTGTAATTCCCCACGGTGTCATCTTCTTCTTCGTCCTCAACGTCCTCGAACGTTGGCTTCTTCTTGATCAACTCTTGTATGTCCACAGCACGACAGGCAATCTTTTCACCGGCGTCATTGACGTGATGGTTCTCAAAGATATTAGGAACATTTGTGTTATCTTGTACATCAGGAGCAGTGTAAGCATCATCTTGTTGTGCAACTTCATTAAACGAATTCCTCTGCTCAAACCTTTGCAATACTCTCCAGTCATCACTACGTGCAAATGTGTCTTCCAAGAAAAATATTTGTGTTGCTTGATTTGCCAAAATAAAGGCTCGTTGGTCTGGTACGCCGCCTTGACATTGATGGATTTGAAATAATCATCAGCTCTGGGTTTTGCGATCCTGGAAAACAGGTTATACCAACAACAGCACAACAGAACCACACACCGATGATCCTCGAAACTGGAGATATACTGCAACTGAATAATGTCTGTTATGTTAGCATACAATTCAGTTGTCTCTTTGTCATACGTATATGTGCTCCTGATGGCACTGTTTTGTGTCTTCCTGCCTTCGTCTCGTGCAAGGGTGTTGTAGCGCACATCTCCAACAACTCAAGATTCATAATGTCTTACCCGAGTATCGGGACCCATTGCTAGTGAGTAAAGGGCATCATCAACTGCCTGCCCATCCTCCCGCATCTTCTTAACCTATGGTTATAAAATAGACAAGCTGATCATCTTATGTACTCAATATATTAAAAAAACTGACAGTGCACTTCAAAAGCTTACATGGTTCTTGAACCATTTCGCAAATCCTGCCATAACCAGTTTGTCAATGTTTCTTGGATTTTGCGGCAGTAACTCCTCTTTGTAGATGCTCCACAACATAGTGATCGCGTCAAACATCTAAATATATAAGAATGTGCTGCAAGTTTAGTAGATTACGATGTATAAGCTGCAGTACTACACTTACTTGATATAAGGTAGTATCTCAGGACAGTTATTCAACACATACCAAACCATTTTGTCCAAATCTTTAGGTTTGTCCTCTTGTCGACTCTTCCCTATAACTCGAACAGAATAATCAAAAACATTGAGCCCGGGATTGTCTTCACCCACCTCTTTGCTAAGCTGATCAGCTGTTTCAATGTATTTTGAGCAGAATGTCAACACTTCTGTAGCAATGTAGGCCTCTGCAATGTAACCCTCGGGTCTAGCTCTATTTCTAATATAGCCCTTGAAAGTGCCTAGCTGCCTTTCAATAGGGTACATCCAGCCATACTGTACTGGACCTCTAAGTAGTGCCTCATCAGGTAGATGAACAGCCAAATGCACCATCACATCAAAGAAGGCTGGAGGATATATCTTCTCAAGGTCGCATAGGATAGTTGGTATCTTGTCTCTAAGATGCTCCAAAGCATCTATCCTGATATTCCTACTGTAGAGTTCCCTGAAGAATTGTCCCAACTCTGCAACTTCTCTGTATAAGTCAGGGCGGCCCAATCCTCTAAGGATAACAGGTAAAACCCTTTGAAGTAGGACGTGGCAGTCATGAGTTTTCAACCCTTGTACCTTGTTTCCATCTGCACCGACTCTCCTTTCAGGGTTGGAAGCAAATCCATGTGGGAATCTCGCATGTGACAGGACCTCGCAGAATTCTTTTCTTTTTACCTTGTCCAAGACGTACACAGCTGGTGCCATATCCCGTGGTTTACCTTCATCTTGCACCTGCAAATCCTTTCTGATACCCAGGTGTGTCAAATCAATCCTAGATTTTAAGGTATCTTTCGTCTTTCCTTCAATATTAACAAGTGTGCCGATAATGCTGTCACATATATTTTTCTCGATGTGCATCACACCAAGATTATGCCTTAGATCCAAATCTTTCCAATACTCCAAGTCCCACAAAGTGGACCTGCGGGTAAACAATAATCTCTCTTCTACCCTACCACACTTCCTTTTCCCACTACCATTACTAGGATGGTTTCCTGGTGTAATATGCCTGACCTTCTCTAATTCCACTTGCAACTCATCGACGGTGAGCCTCTTTGGCGCATCACGGTTTTCATGCTTTGCATTGAACACATGTCTTCGGTATTTTCTAGGATGCGGCTTGTCCTTGCCAAGGAAACGGCGGTGTCCAATGTAACAGATCTTGCTAAGTATTGCGTATGCAGTGGATTCCTGTCACAGCGAACACATGCATTGTAACCATGTGTCGTTCGCCCTAACATAGTGCCCAAAGCCGGATAATCATGGATGCACCAAATTATAACAGCACGCAGAAAGAAATCAGCTGATGGGCTGCTATATAGGTCTCGAATGAGAACACCCTTCCATAGTTGTTGAAGTTCCTCCACAAGAGGCTCCATGAACAAATCAAAATCATTTCCAGGACTTTTTGGACCTGGGATGAGCAAGGCCATCATGTAGTTTGATTCTTTGGTGCAGACATTTGGAGGCATGTTGTAAGGGATAACAAGCACTGGCCACATGCTATATGTGGCTCTCTGGTGACCAAATGGGTTAAATCCATCTGAAGCTAAGCCAAGTCTAATGTTTCTCGGGTCAGCAGCAAACTCTTTGTGTTTATCATTGAAGCTTTTCCACTCACTACCATGAGATGGATGGCTAATTACATTCTGATCGCTGTACTCCTGGTTCCTAGAATGCCACAGTACATCCTCTCTTGTTTCAGCATCATGAAACAACCTCTGCAATCTTGGTGTAATTGGAAAATGTCTCAGAACATTATGAGGAATCCTCTTCACAGCATCGCCATCTTTCCATCTTGATGATTTGCATTTCGGGCATTCACTTAAGTTGGCATAATCCTTCCGGAACAGAACACAATTATTCTTACAAACATGGATCATATCATATCCAATTCCAATTGCACGAAGGAAATTCTTCATTTTACTATAGGTGTGTGGCAGCTCAAACGCATATGGGAAAGATTCGTGGAAAGCAGCCAACATCGCATCGAATGATTTGTTGGTCATCCACTCAGATGTCTTCACCTGAAGAAAGGTGACCATAGCTGAGAATACTGACAGCTTATTTCCTGGGGTGACAGCAACGTTGCATTGTTCCAACATGCGGGCCCACCGTTTTCCTTCTACATGCGAAAGTTCACGGAATTCACGAGAATTTCATAGCATTGTTTCAATGTTGGTCAAACTCACTGGCTCCGCCACCACCACCTCCTCCTCCTCCTCTTCCACCTGAGCATCAGGCAGATCAAGATGGTGATCTGCTGCTTCCACGTAGTCAATAACATTGACATTCACAGCTTTCACCATGATGAACCCACCTAGTATATGTGACCGACATCCCATACAAGTGTAGATGATTTTGCACAGTTGACTGGGGTCTTGTAACTGAATTCATACAACTGCTACACGGGCAGAGCACATCTGATTTCGGACCACCGTACTCAGCTCTGGTAAAGTTCATGAAGTTTTCAACCCCCTCGACATATGCAGCGGAGAATCTTCGAGCAGAAGTTATCCAAGTCATGTCCATCTGTTAGACATACAAATTAGTTCTTCTACTAGATATTACAGGAAAAACATATATGCTTTTTTATGAAGTCCAGAAAAAAAATACCTAGGTCGATGTCTAAAGCTATGGCAAGATATTTGGACAAGCTAATTCAGCAAACAGATTTGAGTGCCAAATTATGGCAGGTTGTTTCAGCAGTCAATGAGGCCGAGCACACAGCCATCAAACTATCAAAGGCCATCACAGCAACAAAGATCAAGTATAAAACGGTGTAGAGCTATTTCAGCTAACAGATTGGCTACTAGACCATGGCAATCTACGTCACAATAAATATACGGCAGGATATTTTAGCAACTAATCAGCCCTGGCATGCCATCTCAGCTAAACAGATTGAGTGCAGAACGGGGCAAGGAAGCTTCTTAAGCAGAGCATATTGACAGTAAACTACTTCGGCAAACAGTGAGATTAACAGCGTCTATCAGCTAACATTCAGCACTACACCGACATGAATGGGGCCTCAGTCTAGAATGCGCGTACCGTGGGAGAAGCTGACCGCCGTGCGTCTCCACACGAACGTCGCCAGCGGTGGCGGCGCTGACCGCCGTGCGCCTCCACAAGAACATAGCCAGAGGTGGCGGCGCGGCTAGAGGACGGCAGTCTACGAGAGCGTACTGTGGGAGCGAGAGGATCGTCGAACCGCGGCGCCGACGTATCGGCGCGGCAGGGAGGACGGCTTTGGCAGAGCGAATGGAGTGGAGGGGGACAGGGGGGAGGAGGGTTTGGGGAATATTATTGG
>NC_041392.1:274516951-274551528 GCF_002162155.2 Triticum dicoccoides | reverse complement strand
GTTTGGGGCATGGTCGGTTTCTCCAAGTGCAGTCCCACATGTCAGTGAAGAGGCAAGCCGAAGCGCATTTCGTTTGCGTGAGCCGTGTGCAGGACCGAACGTGTGTGGGGTGCAATGCGACCGCGAGAGAGTGCTGTGAGTGTACCGCATTTTTTCCTTTTAAACTAGGTGCTTCGCCCCCTCAAAAAAATATGTTGCTTCGCGCGATCCATCGATACTACTACTAGTAATCCGGTAATCCCGACTAAAACGACACGGCCGGGTCTTTTCCGCGCGATATGCTGGGAGGTTGGCTTAGTTGGGTTTTTTAGGACGAGTAATGCTACACCTACGTAATCCCAGTTACATAATTAACGTAATGTGAAACGTGTGAGCTGTTGATTGTAGATTGGGGGGAGGGAGGGGCCCACCACCATGAAAATCAGGGGAGCAGAGAGAGAGGCAATTTACGTTAACCCTTTCGTAGGTTCCCGTAGATGTAGAAAGATGTGTCTGATCCTACAATATAGGCCGTCCGATCTATATCTAACGGATAGGAAGGAAACTATGACAATTTACCCGCACTCCTCTCCACATTTGCAGATAAGGCTTTCCCTCATTCATCCTTTTCTCCCACAAGATCTTGATCTTCCATGCAACGCACGGGCATATTGCTAGTACTCCTACAATATGTATATTATTGTGAAAGTTCATATACACCGGCCGAGATTAATGCAAACACGGTAGATTTTCATTACATTTCGAACTTTTATAGGACAAAACAATAAAAGAAACCCGACCCTAAACCTATTCTACGGCGGCGATCGACGTCGTCCATCTATGATCTCCATGTACGGGGGCGGGGTTCAAGACCCGTGAAGTGAAGGTGCGGTCTCCGGCAAGGAAAAGTAGAACACGAGAGACGGACCAGCGAGTTGGCACACCATGCCCTGCCGCCTCCCATGCCCTACTCATCCTCGGAGGAGTCCCCGACCTCGGCGGTGCCGGACGTTGGACGGCGGTAAGTAGGACGCGTGGCTGATGGTGCTCCCGTCGTCGGCCGCCAGCATGGCCACCGCTTGTGCGGCGACTTGAGCGAGGGCGGCGACCTCGAGCTCCATCCTCGAAGACAAGCTCTCCTGCAGAGCGTTCGCGCTTGCGGTCATGGAGGATGTGGTTCCAGGTAGGAGGACGATGTGCTATGGTGTGGAGGTTAGTTGGGCGTTGCCGCTTTAAGTAGCGCGTTCCGGTGAGGCCAAGCGTCTGGTGCGTCATTAAGTCGTCGGAGTTGGTTCCGCGGGCACTGAGCCTCTTAATGATGACATACGAACGGACAACATGAATGTGGGCAGCTGGCGCCGGCTGGGAACGCATCGCGTGATGGCGCGAGAGACGAGGGTTTTGGTGTGCCAGGGTAGTCAGTTGCGGTCGTGGCAACGTTGGAGATGCCCTTTGCTCACATGCGATCCCCGCATGTCATTGGAAAAGCAAGATGACCCGGCATGGTCTCAGGTCCAGAGGATGCAGTTGGCCATGCTACACCACTCCGCGGATGCGTCGCGGCGCCCCGTGCATCCTCGACGAGCCAGGTGTTGGGGTGTGTTTGGATTGTGGCCAAAGTGCACCTTGCCAAAATTTTGGTCATGACCAAAAGATTGGTCTTTGTTTGGATGGTTGCCATTTTTTTGGCATGCCAATGAACTCTAGCCAACTCTAGTTCATTTTTCTTTTCAATGTCGGCCAAATCATGGGCAACCAATAACTCAACCAAAATTTTGGTCATGACCCAAAGATTGGTCTTTGTTTGGATGGTTGCCATTTCTTTGGCATGCCAATGAACTCTAGCCAACTCAAGTTCATTTTTCTTGCCAATGTCGGCCAAATCATGGGCAACCAATACCTCAACCAAATTTTTGGCTACCCAATGCTTTGATGCATCAACCTTGGGCACAAACCAAACATACCGTTGGTCGTGCGACAGCACTAATGCCACCCTCGGCAAACTGAAACCGACCGTGTCTAGCGATGATATGAGTGTGTCGCTCACCACGGTCGCCGTGTCTAGAGGCGGTGCTGGAGCTGCGCCCCGTTGTTGGCCCCAAAGACCCACATGAACGGTTGTCGATGGCGAGGAGGTCATGGGACAGCTCCTCCATTGGACTAGTCTGCGCTACGTCGTCCCGACGGCTGTGACCCACATGTCTGTTTCCCTGTTTTCCCGGCCATATTCGAGCGTCAGTGCTCCGTGTTGCGCATTAGGCCTTTCACTATGTATGCCAAGCGAGACAACTTATTGTTTATTTGAGCCATTCAAGTATAATCATGTGGCGTTTGCTTATTTCTCATTCCTCTCCAACCCTCTTCTCCATCGATCATGTCGCCCTCCAATCGAGTCCATCCTCCAGCATGCCTCATTTCAACATTCCGCTGAGTATCATTCGCATGTACCCACCCTAGTCCTCTTACAATAGATCTCCGGACCCCGAGATGAAATCAAGAGGGAACGAGTGGGGGCACGTGATACCTAAGGCGGATTCAAAATTTTGAACCGGTGATCATAGCATCCGCAAATCATATATAAAGGGTATTCAATGTTCGTTTCATTTTTGAACGTACAATATACTCCCTCCTATCCTTTCTAGTTTACATATAAGTTTTATGTGTAGTCAAAGTATATCTACTTTGATAAAAAAAGGTATCAACATTCAACAACGCCCAATCAATATTGTTAGATTCGTACGTACTCCTAGATTTGTACTCGAGATGGTTTCCAATTTGACTATTGACAAGATTAATAGTACATGAGATGTATAATGTGAAAATTATATCATTGGAAACTCCTTTCACATACGAATTTGACCGTATGCTTTGTGTAAGTTGCATGTCATATATTATTACTCTAACATTTGGTCAAAGTTAGCCTCGAAAAACGCATTAGACCCTGTATGCTTTGTGTAAGTTGCATGTCATATATTATTACTCTAACATTTGTGTAAGTTGCATGTCATATATTATTACTCCAACATTTGGTCAAAGTAGTATAGTGGAAGTGGATCCTCTGACGTAGGTATCCCTGCCTTACCCTCCCTTTCGGTCACTTACTGGCAGACCCCATGCTTGCTAGGCCCCGCATGTCAGTTACTCAATGGGTTCGGCCACGTCAGGGGATCCTCATCCGTAGTATACTCCCTCTGTTTTTATTTACTCCGCATAAAATGGAGGGAGTGGTGGTATAATAAATGACGCGGACGGTGGAGGGGGAGGGACGTCGGTTTGCTCTCAACTGCGGTCCCACAAGCGAGCGAAAACGCAAGACGAAGCGTGTTCCATTCCGTGAGCGACGTGGAGGGTCCAGCGTGCCGGGCTGCAACGCGAACGCGACAAGAGCGATGTACAGTCAAAACCGATTGACCGGTCGTCACCGGAACCACTATTCACACCAGAACCTTCGCTGCTCGGCCTACGCTAGCCACTGCCCTAAAACCACACCAAATCTCCAGCCCATTCCCCCACCTTTCGATCCACTAGCCCACATCAAGCGTCCCCTAGTTCGTCGGAAAGCCATGGTGCGCCGCAAGATCACTTACTACAAGATGCTGACGCCGGAGCGCCGCGCAGAAATCGTGGCGGCGGTCGGTGCCACAGACCTCCGTTCCCAAGATCTCTTTGCGGCGGGCCAATCCCCGAGTTCTCTGGAGCCAAGCTACGAGGAGGAGGAAGCCGATCCAATGTTCATGGCGGAGGTCGCGGCGCAGAAGGCACCCGATGGGTATGAGACGATGGACGTCAACTTTGTGCCGGCGTCCGAGTCCCCCATGGTGCAGGCGGACCAGCGGTTCAACATGGCGATACTAAAGGAGGACCGGGAGGCGCAGGCTCAACTCGACGCGGAGCGCGCGCATGCCGCTGCCATCGAGGCTCTCCTGCAGGCGGAACCGGATGTCGTGGATGTGAACCGGGCGGCGGAGGCTCAACTCGAGGCGGAGCGCGCGGATGCCGCTGCCATCGAGGCCCTCCTGCAGGAGGAACCGGACGTCCTGGACTTGAACCGGGCGGCAGAGGCTCGACTCGACGCAGAGCGCACGGATGCCTCTCTCATCGACGCCCTCCTGCAGGCGGAACCGGACGTCTTGGACTTGAACCGGGCGGCGGAGGCTTGACTCGACGCGGAGCGCACGGATGCCGCTGCCATTGAGGCCCTCCTACAGGCGGAACCAGACGTCCTCGACTTGAACCGGGCTGTGCTCTAGTCCGTGCAGAGCGCCCGCATGCTCTGCTTGAACGAGTAGCTGGAGGACGAGGACAACCACGGTGCGGAGACACACGTCGGCAGCGACGGCTGGTTCGCGCCGGTAGCCAAAGACGACGAGGTCGTCTCTTTCCGCGAGCAGTGATAGTTTTTCTTTATGTTGTTGTTTTTATGGATCTTTTGCTGAGTAAAAACATATATTTGTTATGCAAGTCGCCTGACTTGGGTCCGTCTACCATTTCAGGCGGTTGGATGAATATCCTACGTCTCCTAACCCTTCTTTCCTTCTTCCTCACCTCTTCTTCTTCCCCAACAGACCACTGCACAGGCCGTACGGATACTCCCCAACATGCGGTTGGATAAACATACTCTATGAACGAAAATTATGTGTCAGCGATAGGATGGTTGAGTTTGGTGTGTTCACATGCGACAACACGTGTCAGTGAGGGTGCGTTCCCTTGGTTGGGTTTGCAGCGTGCAGGAGCGACCGTGTGAGGGTGTGATGCGACCGCGGCGTGCAGGAGCGACCGTGTGAGGGTGCGGTGCGATCGTGATAGCCGTGCACAAGTGTACCTCCTTCTCATTTTGAAAACTTTACGCAAGCTTGGAAAAAATGTGTGGCGAAGTTTGGCAATGCAAGGCCTAGACCCAAACAGGATAAGTACGTACGTACTAGGAGTACTGGTGTTAAAAAAGAAAGGCTGGGTTTTCCTTCGCGGGATTTCATCGATACAAATCCTCATTTCACGTGTCAATTAATGCGTATTTTTTTCTCCAAAGACCAAATAGCTAACCATCTCACTCCTCATCGCTTGATTAATGCAGCGCCATGCAAACCAACCTTCTCACTTCCGCATGCATGCAGGGGATATTAATGTCCTTGGTTGCTAACCCCATCAATTTTGCCTCGATTAGTGTTAGTGGCCCTTTGCGAATTGTAATTTTGATATACTGGCCTTGTGTATAAAAAAATGGAGGTAGTAACTATATTTGACTTCCTTCCCCATTGTGGTGACGTCGACAATATTTTTTTAGGTGGTTTGGCGAAGTGCGTTCGACGGAGAACACCATTGAGGGAGACCACGGTAAGTCGTTCGCAAGTGCCGCCTGCAAGCCGAGACAACCGCCTTATTTGCATCCAGGAAGTCCTTTACTAGTACTACTATAACTAATGCAGTGAGATGGCTTCTCGAAAAAGACGATGGAGAAGCGGAGTCAGCGAAGAGTGAAATGATGGTTGCTTCGTCCGTGCTTTTGTGATTTGACGCCTCACTGCTTTGTGATTTGTGATAGAAGGGAGAGGGGAGTAGACTCTGTGCTCTATATTGTACTACATGCGTCCAAGCATGGGAGAAAGAGGAGAGACGTTGAATTTTTCTATTCCTTCAATCAATCAATCGGGGAGCTTCGGTTCCATCTTTTTGGCTTTGGCAACACCGTCCACAATGGTTCCCATGATGCCAAAAGCTATTTTCACATTTGGCTACACATTGTGGATGCCCTTAACCGTACCACTTGGTTTTTCTCCTGTGTGCTATCATTACAAATCTCAATTATATTGATCTAAAAAATTACAGAATCGAGATTAGTAAAAAGGAGGTGATTTTGCCGCGTGGATGGCGGGGGAGGTTTCTTATTTGAGCAATGCTACATCCACGTAATGGTTTATGTAAAGTTACGAACTGATGTGATGTGGGACTATTTGATTGGATTAAAGGAGAGGATTAGGCCCACCCCACGTGAAAATCAGGGGGGCATATATAGATTAGATGGAAAGTATACGTAGCAGCTACGTAGCCCTTTGTAAGTCTAGGATTAGGCTTCTTATTTTTGGAGGACGTTGTCCTAGCGGTTTGCTAACATGCGGTCCCACGTGTCAGTGCTTTACCAAGCCGATCCGCATCCCACATGAGGCAGAACAATGGCAGAAGCAACACGTGGTTAAGTTGAAGAAGATGAGGGAGAAGCGGATTCAGCAATGAGTGAAATGATGGTTGCTTCGTCCCTCCAACTTAACTGTGGGAAAGGTGTATCTTTGTGATTTGACGCCTCATTGCTCATTACTACGCCGGCGCCATGACTGGGGTGCTTCACCCGGCTGCTCTGCACTGTGTTCCGGTATGGCACGTGGACCCGGTAGCTTGATGTCCCACATGTTGGCGAAAGGGACTAGAAGATTTATGAAAGTGAGCGCTCCACTCTTACGAAGGAGGAGTAGACGACACGACGGCCCAGTGAACTGTCACTTGTACTGTATAGTACTATAGTTCTGTTGTTTCACACGATCCATCGATACAAACCCGATTAAATAGGAAAGGGCGGGATTTTTCCCGCGCGGTAGATGATATTGGCCATACATTTCAAAGGCAATTTTAATGTATGCAAACTGAATAACTATAAGTAACAATATGGTATCTAGTAAAACTAAAAACACATATGATTTATTGTGTTAGAGTGTAGTAGTAGTGTTGTATTGCATAGTTGTTAGATGTAACATGCGAGAACGTGTAGAGATGTAGTTTTGGAGGGCCTACAGAGGGAAAAGCGTAATACGGTCACCGAACTTTACAATAAGCTGATTACGGTCACTATATACGTTTTGCGGTGATTATACGATCACTTGCTCACAGCTCAGCATCGGATTGCACTCTGTTGACCTGCCAAATAGTCTGCGTGGCGCCATGTTGACTAGTTAAATTGACCACGTTCGTTGTGGGTCCCACATGTCAGTTCGCATAGGCAAAAGGTCAGATAAACACAAATTTACGCAGGCGCGACAAGGCTCCAACCCATGCGCGGGAATCACCTGGTTGTGTATGTGTCTGCCAGGGCCTGATGTGTGCGCATGCACGTGTAGGTTGAGCACTTGAGCGTGAGAGTGTGTGTTGGTCGTGTGGTGTACTCTTGTGTGCATGCATGTGTGCGTGTGTGCATGTGAGTGTTGCGTGCGTGGCTGCGTGTGTACGTGTGAGTGTTGCGTGCGTGCGTGGGTGCATGTGTTTGTGTGAGTGTTGCGTGGATGCAGTTCGTGTGCATGCGTGCGTGTGTGTATAATCACCACACCAGCTCTTGTGTGTTAAAACAGACGGCTCAGCATACCAATACAAGGCCACCTTGTCCGTTGTGCCCGCGATCATGACTTCGAACCACCGTCCAAATATTTTTTTGTCGTTTGTTTTCATTCTTACTAGCAAGATGCCCGTGCGTTGCATGTAACATCAAGATGGATTTGTATGACTTGTTTATCTTGTGAGAGAAAAGGATGAACGAGGGAAGGCCTTATTTGCAAAGGTGGAGAGGTGTGTGGGTACCTTTTTTGCAAAATTGCCATAGTTTCTTTCCTATCCGTCAGATATAAATCGGACGGCCTATATTGCAGGATGGCAGGCACACCATCATCACCAACTCTGTTTTTTATAAGAGTGTATTTTATGTATTTTATAAGAGTGTAGATGTAGAGTAGATACAAGTCGACTGGTGGGCACGATGGTAGTGAGATAATGTGATGCAACACTAGAGGTGCCACGTGGAGCGTTTAACTGGTCAACTAGACATGTCATGAGCAAATACAGAGTTGTACGGTGAGCACGTGACTGCATAATAACCACTAAACGTAAATGGTGACCGTAATGAGTGGATTCTGAAGTCCAATGTACGTATCGTGCTTTCGCTTCAAATACAATGATCGTCATTGCATATATCGTGAGAGAAAGATGAAACATGCGTGAATTTTCTGGGGGCTTACTTTTAGAGGACCTGGAGATAGTTTTGTGTGCATACGTGAAAGGGGCGTACAGGGGGGGTATGCGATGGAGAGAGAGATGCTCTTCGTTTCTCTTTATTATGACTAACTTTGTATATAGTATAAAAATATACAAATTCACGGTGCAGAATAAATATCATTGTGGGCACCATGCAATGCAAATTAGCGTTCGTACTCCTCCATATAACTTTGTAATGTTGTATATATGTAGAAACTCTAAAATAATTTTTTGACCACACTTTATTCAAAAGGAATGTTGTATGCGAAATAAACGTGAAGAGAGGGCTTTTTAGATCAATGGGGTACGTAATGTAACATGTGTGAATGTGTAGTTGATGCATTTGGCGGGGCCTATAGAGGTATGTGTGTGTATTACGTATTCGAGAGAGGCATGGATAGAGGGACCGACGGGGGGCGGGGCGTGGGAGAGATAGCACGAGAAATGAGAGTGGTCTAGAGAGAGAGAGACGAATATGACGTCACGACAAGAGATTCCATTCCCTTGAGTGTGTATATGCAAGGGGGAGGGAATAGAGGCACCAGGAGAAATTTTCTGTCTGTGTGGTGTTTGTGTTGGTATGTGTGGGTCTGAGAAGGTAATGAGATGTGGTGGCAGAGGGTGTGTCACCGCGTGAGGTCCGGTGGGTTGAGGTGAGGCCCTTCGTTCTGTTCCGTCCTGCGCCACATTGGTCGGCCCGTGATGCATTTAGGAAGACCAATGGATGACTAGTCGTACAAGACAAAGATAGCAGAATTGTGAAGGACTCTGTGTCCACTGACAAAGCCGGCTAGGATTTGTAACCCTAGGTTCTTGGACTAAGGTAACCCCTTTATCTCTGATATTACTATTCATCCAACCTAACTTTAAGGGGCATCCTACAGAATGCTCTGCTAGAATCATACTCGTCGATTAGGAAGAGAGGTGTGAGACAATTTTGCGTGAGAGATAGGCGTAAAGATAATGTGCGTACATGACACACGTAGGCAGGTCCATGTATATAGAAAGGGTCGATGAGGATTGTGCGTGTGTATATTTGCGAGAGGAAGAGTGCTTGTGATAAAGGTTAGTGAAAACAGTTGTAAATGGTTACAAGAGGGAGGGAGGGTTATATGTAGAGCATGTGTGCGAGAAAGACACCTTGGGAGAGAGTGTGTGAGCATGTGTGAGAGACCACCGATGGAGAGTGAAACTACATGTAAAAGACTGCTCTACACATTGATTAAAGATATAAATCGTATCCAAATATTAGGATGGGATCATGATATTTTCAATTCGCGTAAGGAGCGGTCATTGATCCATCAGACATCTAGATTCTATCGAATTTGAGCATGTCTATGTTATTATTCAACACAATTGATCCACATAGTTAGTATTTTGAACTCCAGACAATGCATCGCTTTAGCAATCGAATATAAATGTGAGTATAGTTCGTGTTGTGTGTGTGAAGCACATTATACATACGAAAGTTACACAATGGACATTATAAATAGCTACTACCTATGAACTAGCATACATTTGAATTCAACTTAAGGTGGTTTAAAAAAATCGAATTCAACATGAAGTCCATTCAGTTATTTGAATTTGATATCATGGCATTTGTAAACCATACCTAAATTATGGGGGCACCAATCTTTGCTCTGATTTTGTACATAATAGCATATGTAGTCGTGTACAAAATAGATTCAAATTTAGCTCCTCCATTCCAAAATAATCATAGTTATAGGATTTTCAAGTGTCAAAATTTCAAAAAGAAGCGGATAATTTAATGAGGTTTTCAAACATACAAGGTCAAATATAACGTTGTATATTTAGGTCAATCCTCATAGTTCACGAGTACCCTAAACGTGAATGCTTGTGTTTCAAAATTTTGAACGAAGCGCCAAAAGAGCATCTACTCGCCGGAAACCGCGTGAGACCAATGTTTGGTAGTACAACGAAATTACTTTTCTAATAACTTCGACCCGTGAAACCTACCGGCCCGACGTCCAAAGGTCTAAACCGGGGTAGGTTTGTAGCTTCATCTAGAGGCCACGCAACCGCATCCAAAAAACATTCATACACAATGGCCGCCTAAGCACACATGCGCGCGGCCGAAATCGCTCCCGCCCACTATTTGGGACACCTGGGATTACCATCCTACCCCCGACTCGTAGTAGGTCCGAAATTTAAGAGGGGGCAAAGTTTGTACTTTCCCCAAATTTCAAACAAGCGCGTCCCATTTCTGTTCAAAAAAGCCAAAAACAAGCGCGTCCCAGACCGAAACATGGTCCCCCCCACCCATCCGATTCCCCATTCGTACTCCGTGGGCGCCAAAACTACCTCTCCACCAGCCGCGAAACCCCGGCGTCCTCCGTCTGCCACCCCATCCCACCCATCAACCGCCGCCCTCCTCCATCACGCTGGAGCCGATACCCCGACGTCGTCGTCCACTGCAACCTCAACCGCAACGCCCTCCACGGCTAGTAGTTGAAGCCGAGGCCGAGCCGTCCGTACCCGAGCCAGTTCAACCACGCCGTCTTGCGCCTCACCGCTGCCGCTCCAACTTCACCACCCTCCACTGCACCGGAGCTGTTCCTGCTATGCCGTCCTTCGTCGCCTCGAATCTGCTTCCCCTCCGCTGACATACGGCCACGGCAACACAGTCAACAATTTGGCCATGGGTTCATCCAAGCCTGCACCCTCCAGAACATCGGTTTCCTCGGTAAAAAGAAGAAAATCGGCGCGACTTGTGGAGGTGACCACACCGGCAACCAAAAAAGGTACTCCTCTTCCCTTATTCGTGCAAATCTTACGTCTCTGCTTGCACGGTATTCATCCCACAGAAGACACTAGTTGACCGCTTCTTCTTGATACTAGATGTTCCTAGTAACTCGCAATGCACAAGGTTTCTCCTCATACACTATTTCACCTTAGCTAGAGGTCCATCGCCCCCCTGAATTTCAATTTCTGGCCACTTGATTCCCAATTAACGGAAGCATTCCCCGGCATAGCAGGCGCTAGTACGCCTATTACACCGGGGAAGCAGCGCCTTGGTGTTTATCTTAGGGGTGTGTGCGGCCTAGAGCTACTGGCGCCCGATCTGGAGGTCGGCCAGGATTAAAGGGATGGCATGGGGGCGCTGCCAAGCACGGCGGTGGTGTGAGGTCGATGGGAGGGCGGGGCGGCGGAGGCAGGGGTCTGGGCCGGTGGTCGCTGGCGGTTCAAGAAAGATCGTCAACAATGACTGGCGGGAGGTAGACGAAGGCCATCTGCCCGTTCCTTATAGATTGGACGGTTCATTAAAAAAATCGACTAGCCTATTTATTTTCAGTCGACTGTTATCTTAGATATGACCACATGTGGTGGTGTGCTGGAGGAGTACCTGCATTTCCTGTGCTCATATATTACAAAATCATACAGAGTAGAATCTAATTTTGTTTGCCATGCAATGTTGTAGAGCTATCATATGTCTCTTGTCATTTATTTTTCAGCCACCTGCTATCTGCTACTTTTACAGTGCACTAGTTCTGCACACACTTCACCCTTACTCTCACTGTTGTGTTTTTATGCAAGGGTATTTCAGACTCTGCTGCCATGAGAGAAGCCAAAAAGAAAAGAGAGAAGTCGCTCCAGTTTGGTGTGCGGCTAGGCAAGACACGTTTCAACGCTTTAGAGGGTGTAGTGTAAGCAGATGGAGACGGGGAACGTAGCTCTGGAGTTGATGACCTCGCTCGTAATGAACCACCATCCCAGGTGCTTGCTTTAACTTTGGTGTCATATGTGGTTGCATGTTCCATATGGTGTCCAGCTTGTATTCGAAAGGCCGAAGTCGGTAAGATAAGGAAAGATATTTTTTACATGAACCACCATCCCGTGAGCACCAGAAGACAAATAGCTAGTCAGGGCACTGGCCGAGCCAGTGACAAGCCTAGCAAAGATAGGCATCACCTAGAAGCCAACTAAAAAGCTGCGATGGTGGCGAAGCCTGCCTCCCACCAGGCTCTCGGGTCCTAGGTGATCATGGTCACCACTACAGCCGGATGTCTAGCTTGTATTGCTTCCAATTTGGTTAAATTGCATCTGCTTAGCTTACACATTATACCTTTGAATATGACATGCCTTTCTGTTTTTGGTACATATTAGTACATCTGTGTATTAACCATGTCCTTACATCAAACTAATGTTCTTGTGTATCCCTCATCAATCACTTATGATGAGGCAGGCAGGCAAGGGGACTACTCCTCATTTAAAGAATGCAGCGTCAGCCTCCCGACATGATTCTCAAGAAATAGAAATGCTAGATGAAGATAGTGAACGTAGCTTTGTAGTTGATTACAACATTTCCCCTACACTAGCATCGCAAGTGCTTGCTCTAACTTGGCAGCATGATATGTGGTTGCATGTTGCATATGGTGTCTAGATTGTAATTCTTCCAATCTGGTTAAACTGCATGTGCTAGTCTGCTTAGCTTATACATTATACCTGTTAATGTGACATGCCTTCCTGCATTTAGTACATAGTACATCTATCTATTAAGCATGTCCTTACATAAAACTATTGTTTTTTTGTATCCCGCATCAATCAACATGACGAGACACCTTTAGTATATGCAGTGCGATATTAGTTGCATCTTTCATATGATTTATAGCATGCGCTGCTTCTAATTTGTTGAAATTCCATTTATGATGGGACGCTTTTAACTTGGCAGAGTCATATTGGTTGCATCTTTCATGTGGTGTCTAGCTTGCATTGCTTCTTATTTGCTGGAATGGTTTCTGCTTAGTTTACACAAACAGTTGTGAACATGCCATGTCGTCCTGTTTTTCGTACATATTCCATCCTGGTATCATGTGTTTGCCTTACATCAAAGTAGTGATTGTCAGTATCATGCATGAATGAGTTCTGAAGAGAGAATTTTATTGATTTTTCTTGTCGGTTTTACTTGACAATTCAAAATCAATAAAGCGGAATGAAGTTAGCAAGGCAGCGGATAAAGGTGCTCCTTCCGAACGGAGGGCCTCTACAGTTTCTACTCCTCCACACCCCCAAGATGATTTCCAAGACAACACATGCATAGACACTCAACAAAGTTGTGTTTATGATGAGCACGTCTCCCCTAGTGCAGCATCACCGGTGCTCCCTCTAACTTGGCACTGTTATATGTGGTTGCATGTTATGTGTGATGTCTAGCTTGTATTGCTTCTAATTTTGTTGAATTCCATCTGCTTACTTTACACATTATACTTGAATAAGACACGTGTTCCTGTTTCTAGAACATACAATATCTGTCTATCACACCATGTTCTTACATCAAATTACTACTGTTGTGTAACCTGCAACAATCACTTATCATAAGACACGTTTGACTTCGGAGTGTGATATAGGTTACATCTCACATTCTTTTCTAGCTTGTATTACTAATTTGTTGAAATGGCACTTATGACGAGATAATTTTAACTTGGTAGAGTGATATTCGTTGCATCTTTCATATGGTTTCTAGCTTTCATTGCTTCTAATTTGTTGAAATGCCTTCTCCTTGGTTTACACATCATAAGCTGTGAATATGCAATGCTGTGAATATGCAATGGCACTAATGACGAGAGACCTCTAACATGGTAGTGTGATGTTGTTTGCATCTTGCATATGATTTATTTCTTGTACTGCTTCACATTTGTTTAAACGCCATTTATGATGAGACACTGTTAACTTGGCAGAGCGATATTTTTAGCATCTTTCATATGGTGTCTACCTTCCATTGCATTGCTTCTAATTTGGTGGAATGTCTTCTTCTTAGTTTACATGTCATAGTTCTGGTTATCTCTTCCGTCCTGTTTTTCATACATATTACATCCTCCTATCATGTGGTTGTCTAACATCAAAGTTCAGTTCGTCTGCATCACGCATCAATTTGTTCTGAAGAACTAAATTGTTATTCGTTTTTCTTGTCGGCTTGACTTAACATGGCACAGAGAAAGAGGAAGAAACACAGAATGGCAGGGAATGAGAAGCGGATGAATCCTGTAGATTCTGCTGGTACTGATGGTGCAATAGAAGGTCAAAGTCCAGCAGAAAATTCTACAAACACGGCATCCCATGCTACCCGAGTTGCAAAAAAAGACAAACAGAAACAAATAGCTGCCACCAAACAAGCAGAGACAGCCCTAGTTCTTGCAACACCTACCACAGTACTACCAGCTGCACAACGTACTCGTGTGTCAATTGAGCTAGCAGCACGTTCCCAAGCTCCCTTGCCACCTGACACTACTTCCCAAGCACTTTTGACACAAGACGAGTTGGCAATATCAGATGAACCTTGCGAGCTTCAACAGCAAGAAGGTAGTTGCTGGAGTCAAGTTACAGTTGCATGCTTCTTTATATGTAGTCTCACAGTTTGATGTACACTAACACTTCCTATGTTTGTTGTTGGACTAGCACCTAGGCGCAAGAGGAAACAAACATCAGGGATAATGCTCGATAGGTTAACTAAATCTAGAGGAGGAAGAATGGAGATCCGTTTTGAGGCAGGTTTAAAAAGGCCACGTGATTCTACAGAGTCAGCCAAGTTAGTATCAGAGGCAGCGGTTGCTGTTAGGTGTCATGTACGTATCCTCCCAACATGGATTCAGTACAGGAATGACAAAGAC
This sequence comes from Triticum dicoccoides, assembly GCF_002162155.2. Lineage (NCBI taxonomy): Eukaryota > Viridiplantae > Streptophyta > Magnoliopsida > Poales > Poaceae > Triticum > Triticum dicoccoides. Next base: position 274,536,913 of record NC_041392.1, on the reverse strand, counting down.
GAAACCCAGTTCAACATCTTCCTCAACCATTTATCTGTAAGTATGGTTATGTATGAAAACTAGTAATATCATCTTGCTCTGTCCAATACTTTCTAGGTTGCTGATAATGAGACTCCCATAATTTTCAACAGATGAGGTTCAAGTTGAATAGCCAAGATGATGCAACCAGACAAGCTTGCACCCATGTTTTCAAGTTTGCTCTGCGACAGTATCGGTATAACTTGAGGAAAACTCACTTTGAAGGCAAGGATAACAGTGAACTTGCCCAAACATCTCCAGTGGAAAATATATCTGATGAAGACTGGAGAGGCCTCGTTAAACACTGGTCCGATCCGAAGTATCAGGTACATTATATATATGTCATCAGATCACATGTTGAAGTCCTATTTACGCATGTGCCACACAAATCTATCTTCTTGTAGGTGAACTGTTCAAAGAACAAGGCCAACCGTACGAAAGTGAAATTCCAACAGACGACAGGATCTCGTAGCTATATTGCACACTGCGAAGCTCTTGTAATTAGCTGCCGTTTCACTCTTTTCGATGTACCATATTATCAGATCTATATTGACTTGTTCCAAATTAGAGGAAAGCCCGCAAGGACCAAAAAGTACCTGAACCAAATGATGTGGAAATCTTCAAGGACTGTCACACCAGCAAGAAGAAGGGCATGACTACACCAGTCAAAGCCGCAGTTGTAAGTCCTTAATCCTCATGCCTTTTAACTACTACTTACTCTGACTTGTGCCTTGAACTGCATGGTTTGCAGCCAATGTCTATTACTCTTTTCAATTTTATACACAATTGTCTTAGCGTATCATTGCACCTTACAAGGTTTAAAAGAGAGGAGTGATGTTCCTTTGATCTTGACCCATAATCTAGTTCCGTGCTGGACTTGCCCACACAACGTTACAATTGCCTGTTTGTCTGTTCTCAGTTGTTTTGTGATATGAATGACGTCATACTATGCTTACCGTATTATAAACTTCGTCTCTTTATCCTTAGCCCTCAATACAATGTGAAGAAATAGACAATACATTAGTGATGGTACATGGTCATATGTTTGGAACCTGGTTTTATTATGTACTTTGCAATAAAATACAACTAATATTTTACATGGGTTCACCAGAATAAGTTCTGTATATAGACCAAAGCTATTTTGTTTGGTTTTGCTGCCTCCTTAATATCTTCTGTTCTGGTACTACTAATGTAAAACCTCAACTTTTCAGCGAGCTATGGAAAAAATGGTGGAACCGCCACCTTCTGAAGGTGGCGAGGCAACTATAACCGCAATGTCAGCTCTTGCTGCAGTGGGTCAGTACCTGTCCACTAACAGTGCCAAAAGCACATTCCTGTGTAATATTGTGTTGGTTGTTAAGGCAATATCGTCAAGATATGCAAGCTCAAAGCAATGTTGTATCTGCGCTCCAGACACAAGTCCATTCCCTAACAGAGACCCTTTGTGAAACAAGGAGAAACATTGCTCAACGTCATCAAGATATGCATGGTTTTGAAACCAGACTATCAGACATTTGCTATGTTGTTTAGGAGCTTAGGGGAAATGAAGGCGAGGGTTATGGTGCTCCATCGGACAATACAGCATGAAAACGTAACAGTCATGTCAAATGAACTGAGCTTCTGAACTTCTGGTGGTGCATTTATCTGCTAGACTGTTAAGTTTTATGCCAACCTTCCTTTTGTTATATAGTTGTAATTTGTTTTGGTGCGATACAAAATTTATTCTTAACGTGTAGCCACCGCCTGAAAAAAAACAGCAAGCCATTTTTGTATAGTGTAGGGTGTTCCCTATATTTGCACTAGTGGCGATCTTTGATGCCGAGTGGATGTAATCTGTGCAATCGCCTTAATAGCCTAGCGTTAGTTTCGGCCTTATTTATTTCCTAGTCTTCTTTTTCCCTGGTTTGCTAGTGGCCGCAACTACCATGGGCCATATACGGACCGTAGGATCCATGGGTCTCCTACGGGCCGTCGATAAATGGGCCTGTAATCGGTGGGCCTCAGGCCGTCGGATAAATGGGTCTACATGGGCCATAATCGAGCGTAATTGGTATCGGCCCAGCACGGTAACAGGCCGTAGGACAGCAAAGGCATAATTCTGTCACAGGCATAACGGGTCGTCAATGGGCCAGAATATAGGACAGGCTGGAAATGGCGCAACGGGTTAACAGGCCAGAAACGGGCTGACCCTTACCATGGGCCGAATTTGGCCCATTAGGGTAACAGGCCTGTAACTGGCCGACTCTTGCCATGGGCCGAATTTGGCCCATTAGTGGAATAGGCCAGTAACGGGCCGCCTCTTGCCATGGGCCGAATTTGGCCCATTAGGGGAACAGGCCAGTAATGGGCCGGAAGTAATCGAGGGCCGAAAAGGAGCCCAAGAACGTATGGGCCGTCAATAGGCCGAAAGCTAACACGGGCTGGAAACGGCCCATGTAAATCACGGGTTGTTAATGGGTATAAAGAAAATTACTGTTCATTATGGGCTAGAGTCACTATGGGCCTTTACCTGGGCCGGCCTATTATGGCACACGAAAATCTTATGGGCCTTTACCTGGGCCGGCCCATTATGGTCCGTGAAATCTCGTGGGCCTTTAGCTGGGCTGGCCCATTATGGTCTGCAAAATCTTGTGGGCCTTTAGTTGGGTCGGCCCATTTAAACTTGTTGGGCCATGCCACGTGTCGACGTATCATAGGCGCATTTTGTCCAGTGAATGGATGACATCTGTCCCGACGATGAGCCGACACGTGTTTCCTCTCGCCAATGATGATTTTACACGTGGAAAATCCCCATTGGTCGGGGCTGTTAACGGGTTATCGGATCCAAAACCCGACCCGATAGCTTAACGGTGTTCCGTTATGGTGGATGCCATGTGTCGGTCACCCTTGACGTAAGCACTTCTGTGACGCGCGATTTATTGTCATAGAAGTGGACACTTCCATGATGATAATTTTGGTAATGTCATGGAACACTTCTACGACAGCACAGGTATGACTATCTTGATTCTGTCATAAATTTGTCATGGATGTACATGCATGACAAAAAAGCGACCTACTACGACAAACACGTATCATCACGGAAGTGTATTTTTTTGTAGTGTAGATAGAGGTTTTTGTAATCTGAAAATATAAAAACAGCAAGGTAACTAATGATAAAAGTGAGCACAAACGGTATTGCAATGCTAAAAAACAAGGCCTAGGGTTCATACTTTCACTAGTGCAAGTTTTGTCATCAATAATAACATAATTGGATCATATAACTTTCCCTCAACATGCAACAAAGAGTCACTCCAAAGACACTAATAGCGGAGAACAAACGAAGAGATTATGGTAGGGTACGAAACCACCTCAAAGTTATTCTTTCCAATCAATCCATTGGGCTATTCCTATAAGTGTCACAAACAGCCCTAGAGTTCGTACTAGAATAACACCTTAAGACACAAATCAACCAAAACCCTAATGTCACCTAGATACTCCAATGTCACCTCAAGTATCCATGGGTATGATTATACAATATGCATCACTCGATCTCAGATTCATCTATTCAAACCAACACAAAGTACTTCAAAGAGTGCCCCAAAGATTCTACCGGAGAGTCAAGACGAAAACGTGTGCCAAACCCTATGCATAGGTTCATGGGCGGAACTTGCAAGTTGATCACCAAAACATACATCAAGTGGATCAATAGAATGCCCCATTGTCACCACGGGTATCCCACGCAAGACATACATCAAGTGTTCTCAAATCCTTAAAGACTCAATCCGATAAGATAACTTCAAAGGGAAAACTTAATCCATTACAAGAGAGTAGAGGGGGAGAAACATCATAAGATCCAACTATAATAGCAAAGCTCGTGATACATCAAGATCGCACCACCTCAAGAACACGAGATAGAGAGAGAGAGAGATCAAACACATAGCTACTGGTACATACCCTCAGCCCCGAGGGAGAACTACTCCCTCCTCGTCATGGAGAGCGTCGGGATGATGAAGATGGCAACCGGAGAAGGATTCCCCCTCCGGCAGGGTGCCGGAACGGGTCTAGATTGGTTTTCGGTGGCTACGGAGGCTTCTGGCGGCGGAACTCCTAATCTATTATGATCCTCGAAGTTTTTAGGGTATATGGGTATATATAGGAGGAAGAAATACGTCAGGGGAGCCACGAGGAGCCCACGAGGGTGGAGGGCGCGCCCAGGGGGGTGGGCGCGCCCCCCTGCCTTGTGCCTTCCTCGTTGCTTCCCTTACATACACCCCGAGTCTTTTGGATTGCTTCCATTCCAAAAATAAGTTCCGTGAAGTTTCAGGTCAATTGGACTCTGTTTGATTTTCCTTTTCTGCGATACTCTAAAACAAGGAAAAACAGAAATTGGCACTAGGCTCTAGGTTAATAGGTTAGTCCCAAAAATCATATAAAATAGCATATAAATGCATATAAAACATCCAAGGTTGATAATATAATAGCATGGAATAATCAAAAATTATAGATACGTTGGAGACGTATCATCATCCCCAAGCTTAATTCCTGCTCGTCCTCGAGTAGGTAAATGATAAAAACAGAATTTTTGATGTTGAATGCTACCTAACATATTTATCCATGTAGTTCTCTTTATTGTGGCAAGAATATTCAGATCCATAAGATTCAAGACAAAAGTTTAATATTGACATAAAAATAATAATACTTCAAGCATACTAACCTAATCATGTCTTCTCAAAATAACATGGCCTAAGAAAGCTATCCCTACATAATCATATAGTCTGACTATGCTCTATCTTCACCACACAAAATATTTAAATCATGCACAATCCCGATGACAAGCCAAGCAATTGTTTCATACTTTTGATGTTCTCAAACTTTTTCAATCTTGACGCAATATATAAGCGTGAGCCATGGACATAGCACTATAGGTGAAATAGAATGGTGGTTGTGGAGAAGACAAAAAGGAGAAGATAGTCTCACATCAACTAGGCATATCAACGTGCTATGGAGATGCCTATCAATAGATATCAATGTGAGTGAGTAGGGATTGCCATGCAACGGATGCACTAGAGCTATAAATGTATGAAAGCTCAACAAAAGAAACTAGTGGGTGTGCATCCAACTCGCTTGCTCACGAAGACCTAGGCCATTTTGAGGAAGCCCATCATTGGAATATACAAGCCAAGTTCTATAATGAAAGATTCCCACTAGTATATGAAAGTGACAACATAGGAGACTCTCTATCATGAAGATCATGGTGCTACTTTGAAGCACAAGTGTGGTAAAGGATAGTAGCATTGCCCCTTCTCTCTTTTTCTCTCATTTTTTTATTTTTTTATTTATTTTTTTATTTGGGCCTTTTCTCTTTTTTTATGGCCTCTTTTTTTCTCTTTTTTTTATTTTTTGTCCGGAGTCTCATCCCGACTTATGGGGGAATCATAGTCTCCATCATCCTTTCCTCACTAGGACAATGCTCTAATAATGATGATCATCACACTTTTATTTACTTACAACTCAAGAATTACAACTCGATACTTAGAACAAAATATGACTATATGAATGCTTCTGCGGTGTACTGGGATGTGCAATGACTCAAGAGTGACATGTATGGAAGAATTATGAACGGTGGCTTTGCCACAAATACGATGTCAACTACATGATCATGCAAAGCAATATGGCAATGATGAAGCGTGTCATAATAACGGAATGGTGGAAAGTTGCATGGCAATATATCTCGGAGTGGCTATGGAAATGCCATAATATGTAGGTATGGTGGCTGTTTTGAGGAAGATATATGGTGGGTTTATGGTACCGGCGAAAGTTGCACGGTACTAGAGAGGCTAGCAATGGTGGAAGAGTGAGAGTGCGTATAATCCATGGACTGAACATTAGTCATAAAGAACTCACATACTTATTGCAAAAATCTATTAGTTATCGAAACAAAGTATTATGCGCATGCTCCTAGGGGGATAGATTGGTAGGAAAAGACCATCGCTCATCCCCGACCGCCACTCATAAGGAGGACAATCAATAAACAAATCATGCTCCGACTTCGTCACATAACGGTTCACCATACATGCATGCTACGGGAATCACAAACTTTAACATGAGTATCTCTCAAATTAACAACTACTCAACTAGCATGACTCTAATATCACCATCTTCATATCTCAAAACAATCATCAAGTATCAAACTTCTCATAGTATTCAATGCACTTTTTATGATAGTTTTTATTATATCCCTCTTGGATGACCATCATATTAGGACTAGTTTCATAACCAAAGCAAATTACCATGCTGTTTAGGACTCTCAAAATAATATAAGTGAGGCATGAGAGTTCATCTATTTCTATAAAATAAAACCACCACCGTGCTCTAAAAGGATATAAGTGAAGCACTAGAGCAAATGACAAACTACTCCGAAAGATATAAGTGAAGATCAATGAGTAGTCGAATAATTATGAAGCTATGTGAAGACTCTCTAACATTCAATAATTTTAGATCTTGGTATTTTATTCAAACAGCAAGCAAATCCTAACAAAATAAATTGACGCTCCAAGCAAAACACATATCATGTGGTAAATAAAAATATAGCTCTAAGTAAAGTTACCGATGAACGAAGTCGAAAGAGGGGATGCCTTCTGGGGCATCCCAAAGCTTAGGCTCTTGGTTGTCCTTGAATATTACCTTGGGGTGCCTTGAGCATCCCCAAGCTTAGGCTCTTTCCACTCCTTATTCCATAGTCCATCGAATCTTTACCCAAAACTTGAAAACTTCACAACACAAAACTTACAGAAAACTCATAAGCTCCATTAGCGAAAGAAAACAAAACACCACTTCAAGGTACTGTAATGAACTCATTCTTTATTTATATTGGTGTTAAACCTACTGTATTCCAACTTCTCTATGGTTTATAAACTCTTTTACTATCCATAGATTCATCAAAATAAGTAAACAACACATGAAAAACAGAATCTGTCAAAAACAGAACAGTCTGTAGTAATCTGTAACTAATGCAAACTTACGGAACCCCAAAAATTCTAAAATAAATTGCTGGACGTGAGGAATTTATATATTAATCATCTCCAAAAATAATTAACTAAATATAACTCTCCAATAAAAAATGGCAGCAATTCTCGTGAGCGCTAAAGTTTCTGTTTTTTTACAGCAAGATCAACAAGACTTTCCCCAAGTCTTCCCAAAGGTTCTACTTGGCACAAACACTAACTAAAACATAAAACCACATATAAACAGAGGTAGATGAATTATTTATTACTAAACAGGAACAAAAAGCAAGGAATAAAAATAAAGTTGGGTTGCCTCCCAACAAGCGCTATCGTTTAACGCCCCTATCTAGGCATGATGATTTCAATGATGCTCACATAAAAGATAAGAATTGTAACATAAAGAGGGCATCATGAAGAATATGAATAGCACATTTACGCCTAACCCACTTCCTATGCATAGGGATTTTGTGAGCAAAAACTTGTGGGAACAAGAATCAACTTGCATAGGAAGGTAGAACAAGCATAACTTTAAAACTTTAAGCACATAGAGAGGAAACTTGATATTATTGCAATTCCTACAAGCATATGTTCCTCCCTCATAATAATTTTCAGTAGCATCATGAATGAATTCAACAATATAACTATCACATAAAGCATTCTTTTCATGATCTACAAGCATAGAAATTTTATTACTCTCCACACAAGCAAATTTCTTCTCATGAATAGTAGTGGGAGCAAACTCAACAAAATAACTATCATGTGAGGCATAATCCAATTGAAAGTTAAAATCATGATGACAAGTTTCATGGATATCATTATTCTTTATAGCATACAAGTCATCACAATAATAATCATAGATAGCGGGCATGCTCTCATCATAATAAATTTGCACATCAAAACTTGGGGGACTAAAAATATCTTCATCAAACTTAGCATCCCCAAGCTTGTGGCTTTGCATATCATTAGCATCATGGATATTCAAAGAATTCACACTAACAACATTGCAATCATGCTCATCATTCAAATATTTAGTGCCAAGCATTCTAATGCATTCTTCTTCTAGCACTTGAGCACAATTATCAGAATCCTTATTTTCATGATAGATATTAAAAAGATGAAGCATATGAGGCATCCTTAATTTCATTTTTTTGTATTTTTCTTTTATAAACTAAACTAGTGATAAAACAAGAAACAAAAAGATTCGATTGCAAGATCTAAAGATATACCTTCAACGGCGCCAGAAAAGAGCTTGATGTCTACTACACAACCTTCTTCTTGTAGACGTTGTTGGGCCTCCAAGTGTAGAGGTTTGTAGGACAGTAGCAAATTTCCCTCAAGTGGAAGACCTAAGGTTTATCAATCCGTAGGAGGCATAGGATGAAGATGGTCTCTCTCAAGCAACCCTGCAACCAAATAACAAAGAGTCTCTTGTGTCCCCAACACACCCAATACAATGGTAAATTGTATAGGTGCACTAGTTCAGCGAAGAGATGGTGATACAAGTGGTATATGGATGGTAGATAAAGGTTTTTGTAATCTGAAAATACAAAAACAGCAAGGTAACTAATGATAAAAGTGAGCACAAAGGGTATTGCAATGCTAGGAAACAAGGCCTGGGGTTCATACTATCACTAGTGCAAGTTCCCTCATCAATAATAACATAATTGGATCATATAACTTTCCCTCAACATGCAACAAAGAGTCACTCCAAAGCCACTAATAGCGGAGAACAAACGAAGATATTATGGTAGGGTACGAAACCACCTCAAAGTTATTTTTTCCAATCAATCTGTTGGACTATTCCTATAAGTGTCACAAACAGCCCTAGAGTTCATACTAGAATAACACCTTAAGACACAAATCAACCAAAACCCTAATGTCACCTAGATACTTCAATGTCACCTCAAGTATCCGCGGGTATGATTATACGATATGCATCACACGATCTCAGATTCATCTATTCAAACCAACACAAAGTACTTCAAAGAGTGCCCCAAAGATTCTACCGGAGAGTCAAGACGAAAACATGTGCTAACCCCTATGCATGTGTTTCTGGGCGGAACCCGCAAGTTGATCACCAAAACATACATCAAGTGGATCAATAGAATACCCCATTGTCACCACGGGTATCCCACGCAAGACATACATCAAGTGTTCTCAAATCCTTAAAGACTCGATCCGATAAGATAACTTCAAAGGGAAAAGTCAATCCATTACAAGAGAGTAGAGGGCGAGAAACATCATAAGATCCAACTATAATAGCAAAACTCACGATACATCAAGATCGTACCACCTCAAGAACACGAGAGAGAGAGAGAGAGAGAGAGAGAGAGAGAGATCAAACACATAGCTACTGGTACATACCCTCAGCCCCGAGGGAGAACTACTCCCTCCTCATCATGGAGAGCGCCGGGATGACGAAGATGGCCATCGGAGAAGGATTCCCCCTCTGGTAGGGTGCCGGAACGGGTCTAGATTGGTTTTCGGTGGCTACGGAGGCTTCTAGCGGCGGAACTCCCGATCTATTGTGCTCCTTGAAGTTTTTAGGGTATATGGGTATGTATAGGAGGAAGAAATACGTCAGGGGAGCCATGAGGGGCCCACGAGGGTGGAGCGCGCGCCTAGAGGGGTGGGCGCGCCCCCTGCCTCGTGCCTTCCTCGTTGCTTCCCTTACGTACACCCCAAGTCTTCTGGATTGCTTCCGTTCCAAAAATAAGTTCCGTGAAGTTTCAGGTCAATTGGACTCCGTTTGATTTTCCTTTTCTGTGATACTCTAAAGCAAGGAAAAAACATAAACTGGCACTAGGCTCTAGGTTAATAGGTTAGTCCCAAAAATCATATAAAATAGCATATAAATGCATATAAAACATCCAAGGTTGATAATATAATAGCATGGAACAATCAAAAATTATAGATATGTTGGAGACGTATCATTAATCACATGGTGATGTGAACTAGATTATTGACTCTAGTAAACCCTTTGGGTGTTGGTCACATGGTGATGTGAACTATTGGTGTTAAATCACATGGTGATGTGAACTAGATTATTGACTCTAGTGCAAGTGGGTGACTGAAGGAAATATGCCCTAGAGGCAATAATAAAGTTGTTATTTTATATTTCCTTATATCATGATAAATGTTTATTATTCATGCTAGAATTTTATTAACTAGAAACTTAGTACATGTGTGAATGCATAGACAAACAGAGTGTCCCTAGTATGCCTCTACTTGACTAGCTCGTTAATCAAAGATGGTTATGTTTCTGGACCATGGACATGTGTTGTCATTTGATGAACGGGATCACATCATTAGAGAATGATGTGATGGACAAGACCCATCCGTTAGCTTAGCATAATGATCGTTTAGATTTATTGCTATTGCTTTCTTCATGACCTATACATGTTCCTCAGACTATGAGATTATGCAACTCCCGAATACTGGAGGAACACTTTGTGTGCTAACAAACGTCACAACGTAACTGGGTGATTATAAAGATGCTCTACATGTGTCTCCGATGGTGTTTGTTGAGTTGGCATAGATCAAGATTAGGGTTTGTCACTCCGAGTATCAGAGAGATATCTCTAGGCCCTCTCAATAATGCACATCACTATAAGCCTTGCAAGCAATGTAACTAATGAGTTAGTTATGGGATGATGCATTACGGAATGAGTAAAAGAGACTTGCCGATAACGATATTGAACTAGGTATGATGATACCGACGATCGAATCTCGGGAATAACGTATGTTGTTATGCGGTTTGACCGATGAAGACCTTCGTAGAATATGTAGGAGCCAATATGAGCATACAGGTTCTGCTATTGGTTATTGACCTAAGATGTGTCTCGATCATGCCTACATAGTTTTTGAACACGTAGGGTCCGCACGCTTAACGTTCGATGACTATTTGTATTATGAGTTATCTGTTTTTGTGACCGAATTTTGTTCAGAGTCCTGGATGAGATCACGGACATGACAACGAGTCTCGAAATGGTCGAGAGGTAAAGATTGATATATTGGAAGGTTATATACAGACATCGGAATGGTTCCGATAAGGTTCGGGGATTTTTTGGAGTACCGGGAGGCTACCGGAACCCCCCGGGAAAGTTAATGGGCCTAATGGGCCATAGTGGAGGAGAGGAGGTAGGCCACTGGAGGAGGCGCACACCCCCCTTTCCCCAATCCGAATTGGACAAGGGGAGGGAGCGCAGCCCCCCTCTTTCCTTCTCCATCTCTCTCCCTTCCCCTTTCCCCCTTTCCGTTGGAAGGAAAGGGGGACCGAATCCTACTAGGAACGGAGTCCTAGTAGGATGCGCCCCCCTTGGGCCGGCCTCCTCCTCCCTCCCTCCTTTATATACTTGGGCAGGGGGCACCCCAAAACACAACAGTTGTTTCTTAGCCGTGTGCGGTGCCCCCCTCCACAGTTTACCACCTCGGTCATATTGCCGTAGTGCTTAGGCGAAGCCCTGCGTGGATCACATCACCAACACCATCGCCACTCTGTCATGCTGAGGAACTCTCCCTCGACCCTCTACTAGATCAAGAGGTCGAGGGACGTCATCATGTTGAACGTGTGTTGAACACGGAGGTGCCGTATGTTCGGTACTTGGATCTGTTGGATCATGAAGACGTCCGACTACATCAATCGCGTTACTAAACGCTTCCTCTTTTGGTCTACGAGGGTACGTGGACACACTCTCCCCTCTCATTGCTATGCATCTCCTAGATAGATCTTACGTGTTCACGGGAAATTCTTTGAATTACTACATGCCCCAATAGATGTATTACGGAACAAGTAAAGAGACTTGCCGGTAACGAGATTGAACTAGGTATGAAGATACCGACAATCGAATCTCGGGCAAGTAACATACCGATGACAAAGGGAATAATGTATGTTGTCATAACGGTTCGAACGATAAAGATCTTTGTAGAATATGTAGGAGCCAATATGAGCATCCAGGTTCCGCTATTGGTTATTGACCAGAGAGGTGTCTTGGTCATGTCTACATAGTTCTCAAACCCATAGGGTCCGCACGCTTATCGTTCGATGACGATTTAGTATTATATGAGTTATGTGATTTGGTGACCGAATGTTGTTCGAAGTCCTGGATGAGATCACGGACATGACAAGGAGTCTCTAAATGGTCGAGAGGTAAAGATTGATATATATAGGATGATAGTATTCGGACACCCGAAGAGTTCTGGCTAGTATCGGGTATTTATCGGAGTACCGGGGGGGTTACCGGAACCCCCGCAGGAAGATATGGGCCATAAGAGGGGAGCACGTCAGCCCACAAGGGGTGGTGCCCCCCCCCCTAGGCATGTGGCCGAATTGGAGAAGGAGGAGAAGGGGTTTGCCCCTCCTCCCTTCCTTCTCTCCTTCCCCCTTCCCTTTTCTCTCTAGCTAAAAAAGGAGAGGGAGGCCGAATCGGAGGAGGGCCCCAAGTAGCATTCCTCCTACTTGGGGCGCCCCATGGCTGCTCCCCTCCCCCTCCCACCTATATATATGTGGGGAGGGGGTGCCTAGAACACACACCAACAATTGTTAGCTGTGTGTGGCGCCTCCCTGCGCGGATCACTTCACCATCACTTTCACCATGCCATCATGCTGACGGAACTCATCTTCCTCCTCGACACCTTTGCTAGATCAAGAGGACGAGGGATGTCATCGAGCTGAACGTGTGCAGAACTCGGAGGTACAGTAAGTTTGGTACTTGATCGGTCGGATCTAGAAGAAGTTCAACTACATCAACCGCGTTGTCAAAATCTTCCGCTTTCGGTCTATGAGGGTACGTGGACACACTCTCCCCTTCTCGTTGCTATGCATCTCCTAGATAGATCTTGTGTGAGTGTAGGATTTTTTTTTGAAATTGCATGCTACCTTCCCCAATAGTTCTTGGCTCCAGTATTTTTCTTTTATTATAAAATAATTGTGCAAAAAGTTTCATTCCATTCCGAGAGCTTTTATTTCTGCACAAAAACAACACCATGGAAGTTCTGCTAAAAATAGCATCGGTCTGGGTTAGTTTCATTCAAATCATGCAAATTAGAGTCGAAAACAAGAGCAAAAGCATTAGGAAAAGTAGATACGACAGAGTCGTATCAGTAGGCACTAATACGTTCTCTTCTTTTGCAGATACGATTAGGCCTCATAGTGGATAATGTGATGCAATATAACAATCCCATCGAATGCCTTGATCTCCATCTCTCAGAAATTACATTGAACTCCTACCGATGGACCTTACCGGAGATTATATTCGCCAGGTTCTTTGCTGTGAGAGAAAGTGCGCTAAAGGTAATGAGCTTTGCCCTACATTTATCGCACAAAACTCAATGGTTTGCTGATTAGCGCTGGCAGCTATGACAGAATGGAAAAGGCTCTGCAGAAGCTGAATTTCATTTTGGAAGTTCAGTTCACAAAGTAATCGGAAGTCATTATGTCAAGCCCATACATGACTTGTCAATGGCTAATCCCTTTGCAGGAATATTGAAGTGGCGAAACTAGTTGTAATATCAATTTGAACCTCTCATATGTTCATGTTCAGGTTATCAACACGGGGGTCTACAGCTACATGGCAAAGGTTCTACATGAGTTGAACTTCATTTCTAATATCAGTTCGAACCTTGTAATCTTTGAATTTGAGCCGTCTAATTATGGAATTTGAACCTTGTAATATTTCTAGCATTTGTGGTACAATCATTGAAGTGGCATCGTATGAGACTCGTACATTGGTAGTACTATTTTGACCTTAATATGTAATGGATGATTATTATCTGGATCTTAATGGACTTGATTTTATTTACCATTCTTGAATGTGTTTCCCCTGTAGATTTCATCGCAAATGAGCTATATTGCGGAGTCGACAGTAATCTTCGACATTATTGCACATAGATGGTTTCTTCAACTATGTGCCATGTAGAGCGTAGAATTATCGCACACGAGTGTCCCTCGTTACCGCCAGTGTAACTTTGACCTCATCACCCACGGGTAAACTTATTGTTGAACATGTGCACTGCCTTAAGTCATTCCACACACTTCGTTTTTGCAAAGTTTTTGCCAATAAACGCCCATGATTGGCCCCTCTTCGAGCCGATGCATGGCCAAACGAGTCGAGCGAGAAGCTTGCGTGGTAACCTGTGTGGTTGCGTAGAAATAGACTCATCAATGATACATTGGCGCTTATTCGAGCCCCCGCGTGGCCAAACGTAATGCGTGTGGGGTGCTCAAGCATACACTGGAATCCTCCACCGGGAACGCGGTGACAAGACGTGATGATTATAGGCCCGCTGGCCCCCATTTATTACAGCATCCATTTAACCCTTGTCTGTCTTCAACCTTTCGGTCACGCCCTAATATTGCAATAAGCACACCCATGATGAAAAATACATAGCGCGTATCCTGCGCGGCTCCAATGGCACTCCCAACAGCTGCCGACGACGAGTGGCAGTTCACCATGCATGTCGTAGTGGACACCACAGAAGGGTCACGGAGCTCTCGCCAGTGTACACCAACGACCTGATCTGGATGGAGAACTCCATCCACACTATGGAGTTGCGGCTTGCTATGGATGAATACAAAGTGGTCGGGTTCAACCTCGAGTATACCCGCACTCGTCCCGGGTATGGTCAAAAGGTCGCCATCACCTAGATGTGCTTGCGCAATCACGTCCTCGTCTACTACTACTGCCAGGCCACAAGGCCTTGCGAACATTTTGCCAGGTTTGTCAACAACCCCGTCTATAGGTTCACTACGGTGGACACCACAAATGATGTAAAGGTGCTTAAGAATTCGGGCATCACCAGCCAAAATATTGTCGACATCCAAGGCCAATACAGGATCTGGGACAGCAAGAAGCATGAGAAGGACTCGCTTGTTCACCTAGCCAAGGCCATCATTGACCCCTACTATAGAGACATGAAGGATGCCTGCAATGAGAACAGGCTTGCCTGGTGATGGCTCCATATTTTACACATCTTTAGAGCTCATTCGTTGCACATTATCTCTATATATCAAGTCATATCATGTTCCATTGAGCCAATAACATGGCCATATGCATGATTTCCACTTTTTATCCTTTTCACCGTCAGCATTGCATAATCTTTATTCTTTGTTAGTTTTTATTATTTTTCCTTGTCTTTGTGTATCTTGTAGGTAATGCAGACTTCCCAAGTGCTTAGCACGATGAAAGGAGTTCAAATGATGGACATCCAGGACCCAAATCAATACCTAAAACTATAAATGGACCGGCGCCATTCATATGAATCCAATGTTCCCAAGAACGTCAAATTCCGAGTTCGTATGAATAAATGATGACCGTTTTACCGAAGGGAGGCAGCAGAAGAAATTAGTAGGAAAGATGGCGTTTTGTACGACCGTGTGTGGTCATTTGAGCGCCCATTTGGACTCCACACAACACTGAAAGTTGCCTCTCGTGATGGGATTCTTCATGGATTTCGTCCCTGTTTGTTCCCACGACTTCCTTGGCCTTCAAGGAGTGATTTGGGAGAGAAATGGGATCATCTAGAGCCCTTGGATCAAAGGAGAGAAGCCACGTCAAGGGAGGAAACATTGGGAGAGCCCTTATATAAACACCATCAACCATTGTCACTGCCTCCATCTTCATCAAGCCATAATCCATCATTCTCATCTCCAAGTCCAGCCACTGCAACATCAAGAACATGATTAGGACAACCAAGAGGGAGACCAGAAGGGACCATCACCGGTGGGGCGCGGCCATGGGTCGCGGCTACTCTTGAGGCAACGATCCTAACAATGAGTACCAGGGGTACGAACAAGGGGCGGAGCCTAGCTACAGCGCAAGTGTGACACTCGGTTTTTACGAGTTCTAGCCCCTCTCGGAGAAGGTAACAGCCCTACATCTCGTGCCTTGGGGCTTGTTATCTCTTGGGTGTATGATTACAGGGGGTGTTGAACCCTTTCCATGGAGAAGGGGCGGCTTATATAGAGTGCGCCT
Organism: Triticum dicoccoides; assembly: GCF_002162155.2. Taxonomy (NCBI): domain Eukaryota; kingdom Viridiplantae; phylum Streptophyta; class Magnoliopsida; order Poales; family Poaceae; genus Triticum; species Triticum dicoccoides. Next base: position 274,520,940 of record NC_041392.1, on the reverse strand, counting down.
GGGCCTCTTTAATGCCATGTTATTAATGACCATAACAACGGCAGTTACAGGTGATAACGGCCATGACTATAATAGTTACAGGTAACGGTGGCCATGACTATACTTGAAGTTCGACTCAATACTACTCGACCGTTGCAGCTCCCATGTCATCCTTACGCCTCCTCTTTTTGAGTGGTGGTGGGTGGCCAACTAAAGGGAAGACGTCCGAGTGTTGTTGAAGTATCCGAGTGGATTTCCTGTGATGCACATCCGAATGCACGTGTGGTCCAGGGACCTACCAATGATGGTGTGGGACCCTCGGTGGGCATTAGATGTCAGGTCCTTGACCCTACCAGTAGTAGGTTACTGTAACACCCCAACAATCATATCACAGTAATCTCCTACTAATGATGCCATGCCATCATGATTAAAAGAATTAAAATAAATCAAGACTTAAATTCAACTATCAAATTCAACTTTCAGAAATAAGAAAACAAAAATGTTTTACAAATTGTCAATAAATGTTCATACCATCTGATTAAATGCCTAAACAAATGGCAAAGTGAAACCAACTTTAATTGGATTACTAATTTGACCAATGCATGTTACGCTAGATCATTGCACATCCTGTTACACTGCGAGGGGCATTCATATGTAGTCATATCATTCAGTTTTATCGAGTTGTAAGTAAATAGAAGTGTGATTATCATCATTATTAGCGCATTATCCCAGTGAGGAAAAGAATAATGAAGACTAACGAGTCCACGAAAAGGTGGGGATGAGGTTCATGATATTGTTCTAAAAAGAGAAAAGAAAAGAAAAGAAAAAGAAAAGAAGAAGAAAAGAAAAAAGAAAAGAAAAAAAGAAGGGGCAATGTTACTGTCCTTTACCACACTTGTGCTTCAAAGTAGCACCATGTTCTACATATAGAGAGTCTCCATGATTTTTCACTTCCATATACTAGCAGGAATTTTTACATTACAGAACTTGACTTACATATTTCGATGACGGGCTTCCTCAAATGCCCGAGGTCTTCATGAGCAAGTAAGTTGTATGCACACCCACCTAGTTTCAGTAGTGAGCTTTCATACACTTATAGCTCTAGTGCATCTGTTGCATAGCGATCCCTACTCCTCACATCAATATCTATTTAAAGGTGTCTCCATTGCCTAAAGTCCGCCGAGTTGATGCAAGAATTTCTCATGTTTCTTCTTCTCTTATAAAACCCTACTATCATTGTCTATGCCATCCAAAGGTCTAAGTCCATGGCCCATGCTCAGGTATTGAGTAGAGTTGAAAATGCTAAACTGAGAAAAAGTATGATACAATTGCTTACATGATTAAATAAGTAGGAATAACGTTCTTTAGCATTGTTTTCTAAGTAATGGTTATTTTTTAGTATTCTTTTATATTATTGTTTTAATATCTATTAAGTCGTCATTTCTCAACATTCATACGTGAAAGATTACATGATTAGGACATGTTAGGTAGCATTCAACATCAAAAATTCTTTTTTATCATTTATCTACTCGAGGATGAGATGGAATTAAACTTTGGAATGTTGATATGTCTCCAACGTATCTATAATTTTTTTTATTTCATGCTATCATCTTATCAATCTTTTACGCTTTATATGCCATTTTGTATCATTTTTGGGAACTAACCTATTAACTCAGTGCCCAGTGTCGGATTTCGGGTTCCGGCAGACCCTTGAGGTTCGAACACTGGGGTGCGCGCGGAGATTTCACCTCCTACCTACCTACACCCCTCCGCCTCGCTAAGATATAAGCTATGGAAAGAACAACACAAGAGACACAGGGTTTATACTGGTTCGGGCCACTGTTGTGGTGTAATACCCTACTCTAGTGTGTGGTGTGGTGGATTGCCTCTTGGGCTCACGATGAGGAACAATACAAGGAAGAACAGCCTCGCGAGGGTCTGTTCTTGGTTGGGGCGATGAACTGCTGGGAGGAGTTCAGTCACCCTTCTCTCTCTCTCCCTCCCTGATTCTGGTTCTCTCCCCGATTTTTTTATCCCCCCTCTCCCCTGGGGGTGGCTAGTCCTATTTATAGAGGCCCTGGTCCTCTTCCCAAATATCGAGCGGGAAGGGAGCTAACAATGGCGGGCTAATTTGAAGGGGGACAGCTAGTACCAGCTATCCTGACAAAAGCAGTCTTCGCCTGCACAAAGCTCTAGTGGTGACGCCGTCTTGGGCTCCACAATGACCTCCGTCTTGCACTCCTCCTGGTCCTGGTCTTGTTGCACCAAAATGGCAACCTTTGCCTGACGCCTCGGTACTCCGCGGCTGCGCTTGCCCCCTTTGCACCAAAGAGGAAAGGAGGACACTGCGCGGGCTGGCACCCGCCTGGCGCCCTTGGTCGTCATGGCTTGCGTCACGGGCACCCCGTGAGGTACCCTGCCTTGATCTCTCCGCCTCCTCGCGAGCTAGCCTGATGAGGCCGTGCCTGAGGAAGCTCCGCATCATCCACCCCGCGAGGCTTGGCCCCTCGTGAGGGTCTTGGGTCTATGTTGGTGAAGATGGGCCGTGTTGGGCCCCCCTTTGAGCCACGCCGCAAGCCGCAGGCAGGCAAGTCTGGGGACCCCCGTTCCCAGAACGCCGACAGTAGTCCCCGGGCCCAAGGCGCGCCCGGGCTTGGCCGTGTAGGGAGGCGAAAGGGCAAGAGCGAAGCACCGCGGGCCCTAACAACCTGCGGTCTTGGGTGCCGCGTGGCGGTTGATTGGACGTGGGCGTCTCCACTTCCCCATGGCGCCTCGGCAACTGCACGGATTGGACAAGTCCCTGCATGCAAAGCGGGTCATAATTACCTGCGATCGTGGGGGCCGTCAGTTGGCCCTCGCCAGCTATAAGTACAGATCGGCGCGCGCCCTTCCAGTTCATCCCCCCTTGCTTCTCCTTCTTCTTCATGGCCCCGTCGAGGAGGTTCTCGGCCGCAGAGAAGGGGAAGGCTTGCCAGGTTGAGCCTGCCTCTCCCCCGCCCAAGCGCGGCCGAGGGCGCCCTCGCAAACACCCTGTGGCCACCACGGCAGCTCCCCTGGCCGTGGAGGCAATTTTCAGGACGGCGATGGGCGGATTGCTGCGGCCGGGGGGGGCGTCCCGATCACGCGTCCCCCTAGGCCGCGCTTTCGCGCTGCAGAGGTGCTGTCGGAGTTCGTCGTGTGGTCGGCGGAGCCGACTAGCACCCGGCTTCCGCTTCCTCGCTTCCTCCTCGGCGAGCTCCCGGCCGGCGCCCCAGGTGGCCTCTGGCTTCAGGCCGACGGCTGCTGCAGCCGGGCCTCATGGGCTTCACTGGAGGTCTCCGCAGCCGGGAGCCTGGCCCTGGCCCGCGGTTGGCAGACATTTGCCCGCGCGCGTGGCCTGAGCTGTCGTTGCACCCTGCACTTCAAGTTTGACGGCGATGCCACCCTCTACGTGAGGGTGTTTGGGGAAGATGGTCGCCGTGCAGGGTGCTGCCCCGAGGACGACGACCGCGGCCGGGAACCCAGCTCCGGCGACGATGGAGAAGACAGCGCTCGCATGACTGGCGGCGCTCGGGGTTCCCCAAGCTTCTCCGGTTCTTCTTCAGGCGACGACTCTTCCAGCGGTGGCCGCGGTCACCCTCCACGCCGTCGCATCTGCTTGGGAGGTGGTAGCGTGTCCGCCCGCCGTCGCCAGTGAAGCGCGAGAGGGAGTCTGCCTGAGCCCCAGAGGCAGCTCGAGTCTTCCCTGTAGGCCGGTGTGAGGCGACCTGCGCCTGATCTGTTCTTTCTTTTCCTTTTTCCTGCGTAAAAAGACAGTAGTGTGGAGCCTCGCGGGGGCGTGTTTGGGTTATTGCTGTTAATCATCGTTTTGCTTCCGTTATCGTGCCTTCCGGCTACGTGCCCGCGTGTGGATAGTTCCTGGCCCCAGCCGTGGGGGGGCGACCGACCCAGGCCCTGTGTTCGTGTCGCGATGCCCGTGGGGCACGGACTGGAGGGGTGCTCCTATAATGGACCCAGGTCGCGAACCCTTT